>NW_022475105.1:0-56454 GCF_009193445.1 Aspergillus pseudotamarii | reverse complement strand
AAAAAAAAAAAAAAAAAAAATACCATAGACAATAAAGAAGAAAAGAACTGGTTTCTTGAATCTGTTGCAACAAAAACATAATGACGTCGTCTCCAGACAAAAGGGCCCGAAGAAAGACTCCACAAAGCTTTGACCAGTACGCACAACAATGGCCCAAAGGCCTAACATGTTACTGGACACACAAAGTACATGTGTGTAGAATCGCATATGGTACATACATGCACCTGCCCTTCCGTGAACACTGTACAGAGAGAGTATACCTTGCAGACTGCAATAGTGCAGTAAGCCTGGACGCTCTACAGGAGTCTACTTTGCCTACTGCAACTCAACCGTGGAAGACTCGTGTATCAACCGTGGTTCTAGGCGAATCCAAACCTATGCCCCCCTCAACCTAATTCCCAAACAATCATGAATGAAATGACCTCTCCATCTGTGCTACACAGCGGGATGAGCCCTGCCATATCTCGTAGCTTAAAACATCCCTTTGACCCTTTTCGCCCTTTCTTTGTCCCTCCCATTTTCCCACCTTCCGCCATGTTTCGTTCCACATATGACGTTTAATGAGGAAAGGAAAGGGTGAAAAGCGTATTAGGGAAAATTAATCGACTGTGAGAACAAAAAAAAATTTCCCAGTATCTCACCTGATGAATCGCGGGTCGAGTCCTCGTGGGGCGAGCTAAAGGGCCTAAAAAATCTTGGGATGCTGGAAGGGTGCCTGTTCAGGCCTCAGATTCGCTGATGGCAACAGAGCCCGGCTCACTGCGCTGCACCTGAGATCCCTGTTACGATCTACCATTGGACTGAGCTTCATTGATGGTCATCTCTAGACTTTACCAGAAGTGGAAGTCATTCGAACTACCGTCTGGACTCGTAAGATGCCATTCCGTTACAAGCGCAGGAGAAAAAGGGGGGTTGTCCGGTTGCACTTCCGTCAGTTCTCTTTTTTTTTCCCGAACTGCATCCATGCTTTACTCGCGTTTTTCCCTGGGACTGTACTGCACTACATACCTATTAAGTAGGGCTCGTCCTTTTAGTTCGTCCGCCTGCAGTAATCGGAGATCTAAGGCCCGGGTTGGTAGGTATGTAGGTATCCTGGAGGCCGGGTGATGCACCTTTCAGTCAATAGACCCCATGATCTACTGCACGCGGACACGGAAACATCAGGGGGTAGTTGGGATCCGGCCACACCGGGTTAGGCGGGATAGGGAAATTTTGTGATATCTGCCATCAAATCAACCCACCAACTTGTCGCACAGTACCCCACAGACGACTCAACAGGATAGGCAGAAGAATTGCACTTGAATGGCGGTAGTCTGAGATCAGATAATGACACACTGCTATGGTATCAGCACGCGCCCAGCAATGGGTTTGATGCACGCAGAGCACTCACAAGCTGTGGCAAAAAGTTGCTTGATGATGCCAGAACGTTTCGCATTATCGGTTGGAATCGGCATCCGACAGGAGTAACCTAGGAAGTAAATAACACTTGTGCAGCAAGGCAACCAGCGTCGTCAGCTTGGGCCACAGTTTCGCGACACACTGCAACTAAGTTTGACCGTTATTTGTCGCCCCTCCATAGCAGAGTAGGGCGTAGGGCCTATAAAGTTGATTGACTATGATTCAGGAGAATTAACCCCAATAAAAAAGGTGTCACCTCCGTGAGAGCGTACGAGCACCGCATATGACCTGGTAGCGACTAAAGATATTCCTTCGGAGATGACCGACCGCTGCGCCTCTGTCACGTTGCCACATCAGCCACATTGGTATTGTGGCGGAGTTTCTGCAGTACAACCAAACCATGACATAGGGGTTGTTAAGCATAGGCAAGGAAGAAAGAAGAAGGGAAACTACAGAGAAAGACACTATAACATTTGGTAAAAAACTGAGGCATACAACAATTATAGTAACACACCCGCGGCCGTGTATTGATTATTTTTCTCCAACCCTAAACATGGAGAATATATACCGAGATGTACGGACTACTCCGTACATACGGTAAAATACCTCAAAAGCCCTGATACTTCACGTACTCCTAGTTGAATGCTAAACAGCAAAAGCTCTCACGTGATAGGCCTAGAACGCCCTTGAAATTTTGATATGCTCGCCAATCTTTAAATGTATAGTGGTATTTTATGCAGGCCCTGGATCGCTTAGACGTACTTGATCTCATATATTTAATTAGATGTACAAGATTCTGGAGCCATCACCATCTCAACCTATACTCACTGCGAGACTTGAGCATATGCCACCTATCTCTGGGCTTAGCTAGACTAGTCCGAGCAGATCACCACTCGCAGATTGACATGTATCATTGTGAGTTGCCGAGAGCCAATGAATGTTTCCTCCAGTCGACCTTACAACGCCTTGATTGTCCCTTTTAAGCTGGCGGGTAAACTTCAACGTGACGTTTTCGGTGGACTCAAAAAACAGTGGTGTCAGTATGGCTACGCAGCTCGTCACGCTGCATAATGTTGTCATCGCGATGAAGCTGAGCTCCTCTCATCCATAGTGACGATTGAGTCATGACGCGCGAACTTTACACCAGACTCAGCTGCCATTAAATTGTATCCAGACTGGTGAGACGCAGCCTACTGCTCGGGTCGTTGTCCTGACCAATGCCATGCGCTCAGGATGAGACGGTTTATGGGCGGAGACAGAACTTCACTGACTGCCATCCTGAAGGTTTACTAGTGGTATGGAATGACATGCAGTCGACACGGCCATAGGAGCCCAAACGTCAGCTTGTGTTTGTGGTCATGGGAACTCGTTCAGCGCCTCGATGACCAGGCGATTGTACTAGTTCCGGGAAATCTCCATGGCGTTCATTTCGCGGTTGACGACAATCAGTGCACTGGAATAATAACACGAGTCTGCTCCAATATGGCGCCTTCGGTCGGATTGTAGTGGGAATTCATCATGTTTTGATTGAGACCGACAACGGCGAACGTCTAGTTGTAGAAGATAGCTGATCTCGTCGTCTGGCCAAGAATCGTAGAGCATCCATCATCTCTAGGAGAGAAGTTTCCTGTCATTCTGGAGGCGTGATTTTCCGGGATGAAGTCTGGATTGGTTCGAGTACTAGAAGCAGAGGCTCATGGCATTAGATGTATATGGTTTTAAATCGAAAGTTACGGCTGATACGCTGTCGCTGACTGACATTGCCAGTGATATAAGTCTCTATAATCATAAGGACGTTTCGAGAGTATAACAATTTCGTGCATTTATCTAGTTTACCTTACCTTAAACATAAATCCTTCGTATGGAGCTTTGCGTTAATAAAAGTTTTACGTGAATTGAATAGTGCTTGCCACATACCCTTTCGAAGCTGAACTTTTTGAATCTTGGATAAAGGATCAACTTAACTTTAAGTTAACAGTATATGGAAAGTAGATGTTGCTTACCGCCAGTGACACGCTGGCAGTGTATTCGCTAGGCTCTCCAATATGCTATACAGTAGTCATAGCTCTCCTTAAGTCACCATCAGTAATTTCCCATGTGACCTTCAGAACTTGTTTAACATGCCTAACAACTCATTCATATAGCAAAGAATAAACCTTCTGAGCGTGACTCCATCCCAAAAGCCAGTTGGAATTGTGCCAGACTCGAACGGGCCTCCATAACGAACCTGAACCTTAAGCTCCACGAACCACCCACTTACAGAGAACTGCCAAAATGTTCGTCAGACATTACCGGAGATTAAGCTTGGGGGAGGGGTTCACCTTCAGCGTCCATGTAGGTAAAGCGTAGATAGCCAGCATGACAGGGTACGAAGGGTGAATCGCCATGACAATAGATGGGATGATATGGCTGAGGAGACCTATGATCGCAATGCCTCTCTGTTCAATGGTCATATGGACTGTGTTTACAAGGATAGTTGCAACCATACGAGAAAGGCTGTCACAAAAACCCAGGAAACAACCATAGTTAATAGGCTAACTTTCTGACAGAGCTATTAGATGTCGCAATGCTTGATACCAGACGAATATACTCAGTGCATACATGTGGGACTAATGCCTGCAAAATTGTGAGCATTTCTATGTAAGCGATCTATAATAGCAAGGCATTCTCCATAGACTCCATCACTGGCACCTACCACGGCGAAATCGATAAAGGTAACTAACAGACGCCATTTGTCGATGAAAGGATCATTCCGATTTTGCTTTGCCCGAACAACCATCCCATCGGTTCCAGGGCCATATGAGCTTGGTAACATATGTCGTTCCTGCTATTAGAAAAAAGTTCAACAGTAGCTGTTGTCGTTGACACCTGGCGATGCTACAAAGAGGAGAAGGGAACGGACAAACAAACATGCAAAACACTTGGGTATAACATTGCTCATAGTGTAAATATTCTAAATCGTCGACCCCAGTCTGACTAACATGTAGCAAACCGATGGAATTCGGAGGAATAATCGCAGAAAATAAGGCAAAGGATCCGAAGCTGGGTGACCCAATCCTCTAAGGCGGGCATTCTGTTGTATTCTCCATGCACTAATTCACTGGCTTCTTTTAGTGGAATAAGTTCATACGGATGTCAGGCTCCTAGTAGTATCTCTAAATATGGATTGACAACTAGTAGTGTTGGTGCCGCAATTCATTGAATCATTACTCGAAACCGCGAACCACCGGGCTCAGCAGTCCGACGACTTCGAGACACATTTGGGGACCCCAAACCGCCCGACATAACTCGCAAGATCACTGCCTGTGTCGCCTGTCGAAAGCAAAAGGTACGTAGTGACAGGCTATGATGTTATTTGCTACAGGTCTAATACTGGTCCAGATAAAATGCCATATGTATGAGTCCCAGCCACCATGTGCTCGATGCAGAAAGAAGGATCTGCCATGCACAGTAAATCGCAGTCTGCAGATGTTGCTAGAAAATGATGCAGTGTAAGTGGAATTGAACCCTTGACTATGCCTACTTTACTCAATGTGCCTATCAGATGGAAGCAGAATATAGAACAGAAAATACAAGCGCTAGAAGCGGCCGTCAGTAGGAACGTGAATAATAATATACCCTTAGACCTCCCTCAGCAAAACGAGCAAGGATTAGAGAATGAGCCATCCTCGGTGGGCGAGGAAGTAGTGGAAGGGAATCAGCAAGATACAACAAGTGAGCGTCCGGGCCGATGGAGGATTACCATAGATCTGGAATCAAATCCAGGTGCGCTCCCAGGCCACTATCTTCTACGAGCAAATTCCGTACCAGCCAACACCCCCACGGACTTTATCGCTCGTGGTGTGATAAGCACTGAGAATGCACTGCGATATTTTGATGAGTATCAAAACCGACTGGATCACTTCGTTTACCGGATCCTGGGAGATCATAGCACGGCGACATTGGGTCGCATTAGAGAAGTTTCGCCGCTTTTAACAACCGCTATCTGCGCAGTAGGTGCGTTGCATTTTTCGTCTTCGGATTTTGAAGTGCTGTACAAAGAATTCGTCGCCCTAAGTGCACCGTTGAGCTTTTCAAGAAGGCAAACCGTCGATGACGTCCGGGCGCTCTGCATTGGTGCCTTTTGGCTCAGTGACCTTTCCTGGTCGTTAGTCGGTCTAACTGTACGAATAACCGCGGAATTACAATTGCATAAGAGTTTTTCGAAGGCTTTACAGGGAGACAGGAACCACTATTCACGCGCACGGTTATACCTGCTGGTCTATGCTTGTTACCATCACTTTTCCGTGCCATATGGCAGACCACCAATGACTAGAGAATGTGAGGCTGTGAGAGATGTGCGGAAGTTCTTGGACTGCACCTATGCTACTGAGGATGATGCACGACTGGTAAGCCAGGTCTTACGCTGGAGTATATGCACCAATATCTATGACACTTTCGGTGCCGACGTCGATCGGCTTCTTTCAGGTGCAGATATTTCCAACGTGCGACGGTTCAGCATCGCTTTGGATAGCCTTTGTGCTGAATGGGGCGACAAATTTAACCGAAACGCCCATGTCGGGAACTACCCGCGCAAAGGTGTTGGAATACAATATCATTGTGCCAAGCTCTATCTCTGCTCGCATGCTTTGCGTGGTGCTGGATCACGCCTTGCTAAATCCCGAGCTCCTGATGTGGTTCTGGAGTTGGAGGAAATAGCAAACTCTGCGGTACTTTCCGCCGTATCTATCCTTCGCGCGGTGATCTCAGATCCCGAGATTCAATCATACCCCAACGGCTTGCCGACATATTTTGATATTATGATCGCCTTTGCAGTGGTCTTTCTGCTCAAAGTATCCACCCGATTCTCTGCTACTGTTCAGCTTGATAATCAAGAAACTCAACGCTTAATGCTATCGCTAGTCACAGTTTTGAAGGGAGTGACAGCGAGCATGCATCCACATCACCTCCTTGTCAGTATAACCAAGGGCATTGATGATCTCTTACAACGAAGTAGGATGGCCTCTGACGCAGCTCAAGCTGTACCCATGGATCTACTGCAGCAGGAAGCACAGCAAATTATATATGATCGCAAAACGCCGTATGTAGGTTTCGGTCTTGAGACCGATGGGATATTTGACCAGTACTTCATGAGTGAATTCGACTTTCTGTCGGGACAAGACCCAGAGTCTTTAATATGAATGTCCCCGAGATGACCAGATTTGCAGACAAGATCTACTTTATTATTTCAACTATGAGAGTCGACAGCAATGATGCGATGAAAGTCTGGTTCCAGCCAGTAATGACTGGGGATACTTGGGGTTCAGGGCGTCGAGAAAGAGAGAGCAGAAATGGAAGAGAAAGATAGAGAGAGAAGTCTTTCAAATACAGGAATGGATAATCGATCTGTGGCATATGCATGGTATGCTAGCAATCCACGGGAAGGAAGGCAGGGACTGGTATTGGGTACTCACCGGTGTCGTTTTTAAAGTGAGAAATGTTCGGACTCCTTCTCTCCTCTTATCTATTGACTGTAAACATCTTTGAGGAAAGATAATGAAAACCCTAATAGCAGATCTCTACTCATAGACTTAGCGTAGAAACAGCCACTGTCACATCATAGGTAAAACACCCTTGTACCCTCTTTGAGATATACTTGCTAATAAGACACTAGACTCACATAAATTAACAACCGGCTATGTTCATTACGGTCCTCGGAGACAAGACCTCGCGTCACATCAGCCGACTTAATAGCCCACTTAGACAATAGCGCCTATGCAGGAACAGATGCAAGACCTCTCAGTCTTCTTCATCAAACTTGCTCGTCTTCAAGTCAGCCAGTCAGCCAGTCTCTACTCCTCATTTCCGGAGTCAACCTGGTAGCATATTAATGGATGATGGAAATTTGTACACCCTTAGCCGCATCCATGGTATTCCTCGTCTTACAATCATTCGGCAGCTCAATTGCGTGCTCATGGTTCAGCAATCTGATCCTGGGTACTAAACCGGGTCAAGCTAGAGGGGGCATCGGTGACAATGAAAATGGCACGTTGTTGGACAGAATCTGGTAGTGTGGAACCTCCGAACAATGCTAGTGGCGTGCGATGGCTCGCGGTGACTATCACTGGCATATAGTTTGTAATCCTGGTGTTCGGATACGGGCCAAGATGGCGGTATCAGAAGAGGTCAAAGGACCTTGAGGCTACAGCACGTCCCGAAACGGCACCTTAACAAGTTAGGATTCAGGCACATAGTCAAATGAGCAGCTAATAAATTTGAAGAGATGATGGAGGAGAAGAGCCAAAAGCCGTCGTAAAGACCCTTTGTCTTAGGGTTGAGATTAGTCACGTGTCTTATAATGCATACACACATACGACTCCGTACCAATGATTTAGATTCTGTCATTATATAGATTTTGTTAGTTGAGGGTCACATTAGAGATTGGCTATACGATGTGATAATCAAGTGTTTACAGATAGCGTCACGCCTTTACTCCGTGCATAGGCGCCAGCCACAAGGATGCTATGAATCTAGGAAGAGAAAAGACCGCACCTCCCGCTCAAAAGAAAAAGGCAACAAGAAAATTTCTGCGAAAAACATCTTTCGACTTTAACGCATGCCATTGCCCTGTTTGAACCAAGTCTATCAGAAAGATTTAGTAGTACATATGGCTCAAAGTCGGTTGTACTTCGGGGTGGTGTAATATTTTTTTCTGTAATATTTTCTGCACGTTGATGTTGATTGTCTCCAAACTCTGCGCTAGGCATATACTGCGTAGTCTATCAAAGATCTAGAACATCTAATTTTTGGGATTAGCATGGCTCCAACAGTGGGAGCGGAAAATGGAATAGGACGACAGCAGTGTTTGTTGATGTGAGAGAAGCGCCAGGAAAAGGAGAAAAGCAACCAGTGGGGCTGGCTAGCAAATTCCTAGCATTTAGAGTAGGTAAACTAGTTGGCATCATTGTTTTGCCATCTTAATTTAACCTAATGGCGACGAACGCAAATATTTGGCACTCGCGGGCACCTTTCATCTAGAATTCATGGTAGGGTATGTCATACGATATCTTTAAAGGAAAATTAATTATATAGTTGTGGGGAGAATACAGGTCGGACTTTTTTTAAGATGCATGATGCATCTTAAGTCCGCTAGTCAAAATGGGCCGTCTTTGCCGGGACGGAGTATGTGCTGATGTAACCTTCTTATCATCAGTGTATACCAGAGATTTTTGCAGGTGCAGGAATCTCCGTTATAATAGAATGGCCTAATCCTTTGCAGTAGGCGTACGTACATGTGTCGCATCTGGGAAAGGATCTTCTCTCGGATAAGGGGCAAGGGGGAGATTTGTTTTTTTCTGTCTTTTCTCCCCAAGGATAAGCAACTGACTAATATCAATTAACTAACTAGTTAGTCGCCGTTTCGCTTATGGTGGATAATGGGGGGTATGGAGCTTCAGCCTCATGTTTAAGCTATGCTTGATCTGATATTTGAGTCCTTAACATAAGAAAACGGGCATCGATGGGGACTGTATAAGGCAGAAGTTGGTAGCAGGTCAAAGCCTTCCTGTGGCGTTGCTGGACCCTGCCGATATTAATTACCATGTCGTGCTCTAAGTAATATCGACGGAGTAGAGTATAATAAATTCAAGATGTTAGTATACACACGGAAGGAAACCTTAGGCTGCACACCCCTGTCAAGTGACTTGAACAAAAAATAGTAACGGAGAACCAGAAAGTTGGAAGAAACCTTTTTCTGTTTCCCCTCCACTTTCCCAGGCACTACCGAAGGTTCCCGCCCATTCCCCGCTTCAATGTCTCAGAGATCTCTCGTTCAACTTTGGTTACCTGTGCGGATCACAATTTATCCAATGTCAAAAAATGACATAATCCATCTTTGGATGCCCAAAAGACGGTTGAGCGTTGTTGTGACCTGTGCCACTAGGGAAGCCAAGACACGCCTTGATCGCGTTCTTGGAGAGATCCATTGGAGTACGCGTGATCTCCAGCAGTTTATATTAATTTATCGTACTTCGTATTGGGCAAAGTGAAGCTCGGACGAGATACTTTCCTCTACTTGGTAAGCAGTGCGATAAGTCCTAACTTTCTTGACGGGCACTACTGTATGCAGGCCAAGGCCGACCTCGACCTGCATGTACATACAACAAACCATCACATTGCTGGATACGATTCCCGGGGATTCTGAAAGGCGAGATTTGCCAGCGCAAAATAAAACCAAAATAAAAGACATAAGGGAAAGGAAAGTTGTTCGATGCTCCCCTTTCATTATCTGAGCCGTGGGCTAGCACTGGATTATCACCAACTGGATCCCTCCGCGTATGTTTGTGGAGTAGCAATATACGGGGATGGGGCAAAGGATCCCAACTAGACAATTCAACTTTGAAGACCCCTGCCCAAGAAAAAACAAGACTTTCTTGGTGGACGAAAAAAAAGGAACCAACAGGCAAACCCCGCTTAATGGTCACTGTCGATCACCAAGCTAAAACAAATTAAACCCGACAGGGAAGCCCACAGAGGCGCAACTTTCTACTAACTGCTCGTGCGCTTATTGACTCACGATGCTAGCCAGCTTCACATGCTACCGAGCTCAATCTCCGAACAAAGAAAGCCGCATTTCCGTGCAATATTTTCTCTCCCTAGAGTCTTGCCTCCTCCCGCAGTCGGCTGAGTTCAGATACCGCACCTAACTTCCCCATGCCAAGTGAACAATTGTGGGTGAATAGGAACCCCACAGTTGGGGGTCGTTATCTTCCCCGATAATTTCCTCTCATGGGCAATGCTCCGTTCCCCGCAAGGAGAGCGCCTGAAAATCATCTTTCGAAGTAGTTAGCATAGCAAACAGTCCCCCGGCTGAGGTAACCTTTAACCAAAGAAATACGTATAGAGCTAACTCAAGTAATAGGAATAATCACGGGCCGTGTGGGTTAACCACAATTCACCGCCGCTCGGAGTACTCAAGTCGTAGGGTTTGCCCGGGCCCGTACCTCAATGGCATGCAGTCTAGTCAGGGACTAACTGCTACTATGGCTCTCATGCTCCCAATCAGGGAGCTCCACTGTCCTCGTAGATCAACAAGTTAATTGGAGTATACCCCCATAGGCATAGCCGCAAAGTATCTCGGCGATTGTCAAATGCTCGCTTGGTTCAAGAAAACCAGTTCCCTTGTCGATCGCCGAGGCTGAACCGAAATTGAGAGACAATATCTGGGGATGAAGAGAGATTCTCACGGAAACTCGCAATTTATCGCGCTTTTCATTTGCTCCCCGCAAGGCTGATTGTCCCTCACTCACCCCGGGGATCCACGGCTCACTCCGACAAGCATAGCTTGCTCCAGATCGCACCAATTTCTCCGCCTGCCATCGACCATACGACCCTGCAGCGGTGCTGCTATGTCGACAGGGGAGCAAGCGATCAGCATGTCGTATCAAGTCCATACCAAAAGGGCATTTCCCCCGCAGATCGGGCCCAAAACCTTCTGCCACTGACATCAATGCTGGAGAACCACCAATGCAACGCCTTTTGCTTCACATGTGGGGATCATTGACTAGCCCTCGGCCTAATCCGGTTGTCGCCATTAGCTTTGTGGACAGAATGGAGTAGACTCCCGCACGCCTGCAGACATAAAAGGAGTCATGCAGCCTCCTTGGTTCTGGAATTGGGCCCTTCAGTCGTCAATTGCTGGCCATCCCCTGTGGAGAGTATACACCCAGCATGCGTTTCTCAACAGTAGTTTCCGCCCTTTTGCTTTCCAGCACCTCGCTGGCAACACCAGCCCAAGTCTCTTCAGCACTGGGTAGTGCCTCATCACAGGGGGCTCCGGAGGAACATCCGATAGCTCAGACACCGGCTGCTGCAGAGGCGACTGCTGCAGCTGCAGCTGCCCAACCAAGCGATAATGCTAGTCAACAACCGAACGTCAATGTCAACCAGCAGCCGACTGCTGAGCCTAGCCAGCAGCCCACGGTCAACGTGAATCAGCAGCCGACTGCCGAACCCAGCCAGCAACAAAGTGCCAACGACGAGCAGCAGCCGACTGCCAACGTCGCTCCACAATCGAACGCCGCCCCAGGGCCGTCATCGAGTCCCAATGCCAATCAACAAACGGATGGTGGTCTGCTGTCACATCTAATCCCCACTGGCGTTGCAGAGTCTTCTACCCAACAGGAATCTAGTGCGCCTGCCCCGACTGCCTCACCAGCGGAGCCCGAGGGTAGTGCTTCGCCTACCGAACAGTCCAAAACTCAGGAATCCGCTACCAAAACTGCCGCTTCCTCCTCAACGTCGTCAGCTGGTAGTCCGTGGGAGAACCTTATCCCTGATGGAGTTACCGGAAACCCTGGCACAGACCTGGGCAATGGACTCCAGGGTCTCCTAGGTCTCCTGTCTCCAACTTTCCTCAAGGATGTTGAATCATTCTTCCACCATTTTGCCTACCTATTTGACGACAAGACTACGGAACAGACCAAGTCTCTTATCAATATTGGATCTGGCCTCCTTACACAAGACTTGATCAAGGAATTGAATAGTCTGCTGAGCAACGCCGGCAAGCTGTTGACATCTGACTTTGTTGATGAGATCCAGAAACTGATCAAACAACTTGGTCCTCTTCTGACAGATGACCTGTTCAAGCAGATTTCCACATTATTGAACAATGGAAATGACCTTCTGACCGCTGAGTTTGTCAAGGAGGTCAATGCTCTGATTGGAAACGCCAACCAATTACTGACAGCTGAGACTGTTAAGGAGCTGCGGCAACTTATCGATTCCCTTGGTCCTCTCTTGACTCCTGAACTCTTCAAGGAGATCAGTAGCCTCCTTAACAATGCCAACGATCTGTTGACTGCGGACTTCGTCAAGGAGATTAAGAGCTTGATCAACTCGCTTGGTCCTCTGCTTACACCCGAACTCTTCAAGGAGATCAGCGGCCTCCTTAACAATGCCAACGATCTGCTGACTGCAGATTTCGTCAAGCAGATCAAGAGCTTGATCAACTCGCTCGGTCCTCTACTTACGCCTGAACTCTTCAAGGAGATCAGTGGCCTCCTTAACAATGCCAACGATCTGCTGACTGCAGACTTCGTCAAGCAGATTAAGAGCTTGATCAACTCACTTGGTCCTCTGCTTACACCTGAACTCTTCAAAGAAATCAGCTCGCTACTGGATAATGCTAATAGCCTGCTGACTAAAGACTTCGTCAACACGGTTAATAACCTGCTCAAGGAAGCCGGCCCTCTACTCAAGCCTGAATTGTTCAAACAGATTAGCTCGCTGCTAGACAATGCCAATAGCCTGTTGACCCCATCGTTTGTCAACGAGACTACAGGCTTGATTGACACTATTTCTCCTGTTTTGACACCTGACCTGCTCTTGAAGGTCGGTAGCTTGTTGAATAGTGCCGGCAACCTGCTGACCGATGGATTTGTCGACGAAACCAACACTTTGATTGGCAACGCCAACTCTCTCTTGACAGAGAAATTTGTCAAGGAGACCAGCGGTTTGATTGATGGCATTGCACCGATTATCACTCCTGAGCTTCTGGGACTTGTGGGTGGTCTCCTTGCAAATGCCAACTCTCTCTTGACACCGAAGTTTGTCAATGAGACTCAGGGCTTGATTGATGGCATCTCGCCCGTCCTCACACCCGAATTGCTCACGCAAGTTGGTAGTCTTCTCAACAACGCTGGCAAGCTCCTGACGAGTGAGTTTATTGATGAAACGAAGAGCCTGATTGGCAATGTGGCACCTGTCATTACTCCCGACCTGCTGGAGGATGTCGGCTTCCTTCTCGGCAACGGAACGAACCTGCTTACACCCAAGTTTGTCAACGAGACGAGAGACCTCATTGATGGTGTCTCGCCTGTTATTACCCCAGAGCTACTCGGCGAAGTTGGTGGCCTTCTCGGCAACGCCAACGACTTGTTGACTAAGAAATTCGTCAACGAAACACAGATTTTGATCGAAGACGCCTCAGAGGTAAGTTAAATCTTAAGCTATGGCTTTGTGGCTATTCACTAACTCATTTTTTCTAGTTGCTCCCTGTCGTAGTAAAGATCTTGGGTACGCTGTGAAGGATCTGAGCCACAGTTCAAGGGCTTATGATTAACGGACAACGAATTTACTTTTAATAATACGAGGATATTATCACGTGCTCTTATGTCGATAAGATTCATGTTTGTGATGCTTTTGGGTGCCAAGAGATAGCGGCCCCAATTACAGTGATGTGTGATGTTTTAATAAGAATCCGTCCATAGCCCAACCTTGAAACCATGTCCATGAGATGGTTCAGTTCGCTTGCAGAGAAGTACCTTGACGACAACAAAACACATGGTCCCGAAGTAAACACGCAATTCGTGTATGAGATCGAGGTCTATCATAGCCCAATAGACAACCCCACGGCTTCCTTTCTTCCCTTTCCCCTGAGGAGATCCCTGACTCAGTCCAAAGGCGGTTCCTTATGCCATTGCTAGGTGGTTTTCTTCCAGGCCCTTGGATCAGGTGGTTAAAGTAGAGAGGTGTTGAAGAGGCAAGGTCGGTGGGAAATAGGCGTAGATGGTCGGAAACCGTAACCCGCGATAGATCAGTGGCGAACAATGAACGGTGGATCATAACCGAGCTTGAAGCAAGCATCGTGGCGGCCGGACTCATCCCAGTATGAGAAATAGAACCCCCAAGATGTTGGGCATGTTCTATTGACGGTTTCTTGAAAGCAACCCCCCTTGGATTCCTTATTCAAGCTGGAATATCTGATGCTTTCACTTCTTGGTATTTTGACAAAACTTTCATCTCGGTGTTTCTTTCCTTGATTTTCTTGTCCATCGCTTTCTGGACATCTTCGCGCTTCCTCTCGGCGTCCTCCATCTTCTGTTTTACTTCTCTTGCAGCCTGTTCCTGTGCTTTCAGAGCTGCTTCCGGCGATGTGTATTCTTGCCGTAATTGTTCAATCTGGGCGCGGATGTCCTCAGCTTCTGCATCGATCTGAGTACAAGTGACCGGGTGGTATCTGTGTGGCGGTAAGGGCTCCCCGGGGACGCGGAATTCGGGAAGTAGAGGATGTATTGGGGTAGTGCGCTGAGGCGAGCCTAATGGGACTTGGTTGATTGTGGGGGAAGGTGTGGGCTCTGAAGGCGGGGATAGAGGTTCCTGATTCATTTTGCGCTTTTGATTGGACTTAAGCTGGGCGTAATATCTCCCGACTTTCGTTTGAGACTGTCCGAAGCACTGAAGATGCGCTCGTTAGCGGATTTTACCTCCGCAGCGCTGGGAGGCACACTCAAGGCGGTCAGTTTCTGCCGGACGTATCTCAAATTAACGCCCGCCTTGGCGCGGAGTGTGGGGAAACTGGAAGCATCGAACTGTCATCTCTGACAGAGAGGTGCTTATACGATAGTGAAATAATTGAGGAGCAGATGCTTATATAGTGCTCGCTGGACTGAGCCTTGCCAACTATGCAGGCTTTTGGTAAGCCTATTCCCTACGTGATGTTTGTCCTGTCAGCGGAGCATTATCCGTACCCCTATCAGCCTGGGCATCATGACCTCATAGGGCCCTGATGCTAACGTATGGATCTTTCTAGTTCCAAAGAATAGGAGGGTGAGTCAAGCGACATACTCTGTTTATTCAATTCATTGACTGTGTTCGTAGCCCAGGTTTGAGCTTGGTTTAAGAGTAAGCTACTTGTGTCCCCTGGTCTTGATAAATCGATACTGATTCCACGGCCGCTGAAGATAGTCGATCTAAACAATGTTCCCCTCGTGAACGGCACGGCGTTTGTCAAATGGCGCTTACCTTCGT
Source organism: Aspergillus pseudotamarii (assembly GCF_009193445.1). NCBI lineage: Eukaryota > Fungi > Ascomycota > Eurotiomycetes > Eurotiales > Aspergillaceae > Aspergillus > Aspergillus pseudotamarii. The sequence continues at coordinate 41,268 of NW_022475105.1, read as the reverse complement.
CAAGCAGCGCCGAAAACCATGGGCATACGGATAAGGCGGTCATTATTGATCACCGAGCATACTGGAACTACGAGAAGACCCTGCAGGTTCGACTTACTATCGACCGGAACCAGAGCTTGCACGAATGCGAACTACAATTTGAAATTATACAGGAGTTTGAGTCGGGGGGAGGCGGCGATACCAAGAATTTCCTGGGAAGGATCAGACTCAACCTCGCTGAATACGTGGATAAGAGCGATGATGACGAGGGTATCGTGAGGAGATATTTGATGCAAGACAGCAAAGTAAACAGCACTCTTAAGATAGGGGTAGCAATGCGTCAAGTGGAGGGCGATAGGAATTTTACGACGTGTGTTAATACCCGCCATACACCCTGGCTTGCTAACTGACGTGCGGTAGACCCCCTTTGAGATCGGCCATGGCCTTCGGTGGCATCACGGGCGTCATATCTTCGGAACAGACCGATCCTGACGATTTGGGTCCACTGCCATCTATCAATACGCAAAGCAGGGAAGCTGCTGACATGCAGGATATGTACCGCCGGACCTTGGCTGCTTCTTGGAACTCTCACTCCGACGACGTACCTGCGGATAAGCTAGTTGAGGACCTTTTCTCAGGAAGCATTAGCTGGAGCAGCGAAGTTCATGATCTTCAATCGACCAGGGCCAAGGAAGGTGAACATCTTCCCTCCACCGGTGCAGCTACGAAAAGTACGTCGGCGAATAGACTTTCACCCAGCTTTGAAAGACGACCGAAAAGCTCCTCAGGCAACCAGCTCCGCAATGACGGTAAATTGCCCGAATTCAGCTCGAGGGTTGGCCACAACAGGAAGAGAAGTAGCATTGAACATCAACTTTATGGTACTGCGAAGGGCAATGCTTGGAAGAACCGCAGTAATGACCACGAACTCTCGGAGTTTGATGTTCGGGAGGACCTAAGGAGCTGGGAGATTGGTGTTAAGGAGTGACGGCGGAAGAAAATATTTCTCGAGTCTTGTGTTCAATCCTGTATTTATACATAATACCCATATTATCCTTCTCTTTTCTGAATTCTGTTTCATTTCATTCTTAGTACACTATCGGATCGTTGAACATTTGAGATCGGAAGCCCTATCACCGATTAGGAAGTGCCCCATCCATTAACTATTCCCTTTTGGGGCTAGCGCTATTCTAGGATCAATTCTCCCAAGCTTGAAAGTTGAGCTTCAACATTCCGTCGGCGAAAAGTGACTTAGCGAGTGTCATTCTCTCTTTGTGTCCCAGATGCTTTCGCGATCTTCAAAAGGTGTCGCGGGGCTTCTGAGCTGCCCGATACCCCCTTCCTTCAGAAAATGTTCGTCGCCATCGACCCTTCGACTACGCGACGTTTTTGTCCGCTCCCAGCATACGGATGGCGAGCCAGAAAATGATAGCAAAGAACGCACAGAAAGCACAGAAAGCACAGAAAGCACAGAAAGCCTAGAATCCCGGCCACCCCGATACAGACGCAGAGTAAAACCTCAGACAAGACCAACGAGAGGGAAGTTTGACAAAGTACCGATCAATGTATCTTCCTTGGGAAATCCTGGTGAAGTAGTTGTCGTACCGCACCCAAAGCGTCACCGCTTTGCCTACCTTAAACATCCGAGATATCGCACCGACGAAAACACGAAAAATGCGCTGCCGTTTATGCTGAACGATATAGAGAACGCCGACGACATACTCGATGACGATCTAATTACGGAACGAATCGAAAGTTTTCGCGCACCTTATCGCCCGGGAGATAAATTGAGTCCCGCCGACTGGGAGAATCTTCGGTCAGACGTCCAGACATCATTCACAATCCAGCAACTGTCGGACTACATTGAGCATTTTAAGGCGGAAAAGACAGTGCCGGAGGAGGGCTTAATACTTCATGGAGGTGCAAAACTTGCCCAATGGAGGCCTGGGACTTCGGCTTTTTTTGAAACGGAATCGGCTCCCCAGGTGGGAGCTGCTAAAAGAGTTGCAACATCGCTAGATCTGAGAGGCAAGTATCTGCTCACTGAGCGGATACTTCGCGATTGCTGGTACCTTGGGCTCATTGGCGAGGTTGGCCAGTTGGATATTCGTCTTCCCGCCCACTCACTATCGTTATTTCTACACTCGGAGCACTTTTCCTTCGAGGAGCTGGCTGGTCTTCACGATGCGAAGATTGATATCACGCATTCGCTTGGTCTTGTTCGCATCACCGGAAAGCTTCATTCTTGTGAATTCATCCGTGACATCATATACGACGCCACAACCAGAATACGAGAGGAGGATCTTGAACTGTACCCCCCTGGCGCTATCCCAAAAGGCAAAACTCGTGTTTTCACTGCCGATTTCCTGTCATGGGTCAGCAAGACTTACGGCGTCTCATTCGATCTGACCTCCACTACACCAACTAAGATGTTCTACCTTGTCGAAAACAAACCGAACGCAGATAGTGCTCGGAGGACACTGAATCTGGCAATCCACGATGCCACTCAGCCTCCGATCCCATTCGGCACTTATATGGCAGCCTCAGAGCCCGTCGACACCTACGACATCAACCCGGAACTCAATGTATCATGGTTTGATCGACAGAAGTCATGGTTCCGCTGGGCCGTACCATCAGCGCAAACAACCGCATCAAACATGTCAGACGCACCATTCTTCAATAAACACGAAACGCGCCTATCAGATGAACTCCTTAAACTTCTACGAGCAAGATCACGCACCAATCTCGGCAACGCCGAAGCCCATGAAAGCATAACAGCAGCAGTCGGTCGTTGTCTCTTCCAGCACAAGCCGTTCGAAGGGAAGGCCATCACCGCCGCCCAGCTAGGCAAACTGGCACCTCAACGAACCTTTACAACCGACATCCCCCGAGTAATCCCATTCCTGCACCAGCTCGCCGCAGACTATCCGGAGGAAGAAATCCAACCGCACCGTCTTCGCCTCGTCCCATCCGCAGTCCATGCAAACATCTTTCCCCAACTCGAGCTCGAAGTTGCCATAGCCCCGGGAGGCTTCGAGTCCGAATACAACGTGCAAAACGCCAGAGCAATCCTATCCCAAAGCAGCGTCGACTACCTCCTCCCCGAATGCGGCCTCGATCTCCGCTTCATCCGGAAATTAACCCATGATGTACTGGACAGCTTCGGCGAGGACGGCCCCCTGCAACCCCTCCAGGTCTCTCTGCGGGAATTCTTCTCCAAAGCGGTGATCTACGAGGGCGAGACTCCTCTTCCGGCCTTTTCTCAGCTCTCAATCCCCAACTATCTCTTAGTTGAGGCGGGCAAAGAACGCGATCCCGATGGCTTCACTACGGCAGAGTACATGTATCTGCCCGTTAGCGATTTCCGGGGCACCCGTCTCCATCAGTATGACTTTGAGGGTCACCAACTTAATTACTCTTTCTATGAGAGTGGGCCTTTTAGTCCTCATCGTACGACGGATATTTTCTTGGATATGGATGTGGCTGGTACGTCGGAACAGTCTCCTTCGGAAAACGGTGACTCCCAGGAGCCTGTTCAGCGAGAGTTTGGTTCTTTCTATAAGGCGGCTTGCTCTTTGGCGTTTGAATTGGATAGATCTGGACGTATGATGTGAGATGGATGCGGTTAACGCTAAATATATATGTATATTACTTAGATTTTCTTTTTCGTCTGGGCCATCGTTGCTCTTGTTTTAATAATCTTTGAAGAATGTAAATACGGTTATACCCTCTCCCTCAAGTGTTGAGCTAGGTGTCATGTAGCATCATGATAGTGTAGCGTGTAGCGTCTGGGTACTGCAGTGCTCTTGCAAGCATTTGTCTACATTCTAGTGGGATTGTTCAATCTCGAATCGTAGTCGGCTCACGTTGATCGGACATATCATAAATGCATGGCCCACGTAGTAAGGATTAGGGTATAAAGTGCTATTACCCAAGGGTTGATTTAGTTTCCTGGTAAATTCGCCCGAGAAACATTAAAAGTAGGTAGTTGGTCTGCGTTTGTTGATCGAGACATTGGTGACGGTATAGAATAATTTATCACTATAAAAACTATATTATTGCATCTCATTGCACACTGTTAGTGTTGATACTGACCAGGTCGTAGAAGTCGCTGACGCCCTTCCTGAAGCCATTCTCCCATTCCTCAGCAAAGTCCTCATTCAACTTTCCGGCCTCAGCGAAACGTTTTCGAATCCATAGCTCCATTGCCCCGATCTTTTCTCCTCCGTTCCAACCACCTGCTATAACGTCTCGTGACAATGCGCCAAAGAAGTTCAGTGCATCATTGAACCCAAGATCCCAACCAAGGACATACTGTTGGTGCTTGTGAGTATCCGATGGGTCCGAGTGTTGTGATAGAGCAGACTCTCGAGACTGCGACCGGTGGGCCTTGGCCTGTGTAATTCTACTGATAACTTGTGCTCGGGGAATTGCGAGCCATGAAGGGGCCGGTATAGCATCATTGCTGACTTGCCGCTCAAAGTCCCACTCATCACCAGTTATCCGGTGTATTTTGAAGCCCAAGAAAGCGGAGCCGCATGCTTTGGACTCCCACTGTTTATTCTGTTCTTGACCGAAGGCTTTGGTTAATACCGGCCTCTCGGACACATCCACGCGACCCCAGGTTTGTGCATCCATTGCGCAGCTGTATTGTCCAATATAGGCGTCTACCGCAGTTCTCTGAGAGCCCACTTTGCCTTGACGAGTTGAAAGTTCGGATAGCTCATTGCGAAGTCGTGAGATGATAGCCACGGGGTCCATGTGCTGATATGATCCCGTCGTGTAGTACTTGTGGGTATCCACGATAATCGGACTCCTGACCATAGGACTTTGAAGTCGGTTTTTTGCCATGGCATAGTTCAATGCTTCAGCAAAATTCCTACCATCACTGATGTAGATGGGTAGGGGTGGGTTGATACAGCTCGTGATCTCGAGAACCTCATCGTACCATTTCCGAAGATCACAGGTTTTCCAGTCCGTTTCGCTAGATATTTGAACTCCAATCACCCCAGACATCGCATGATACGTAACTTCCTGGACGATAAAAGCAACGCAGTCCGTAGCTATCGCCCAATTGCGCTCACTTGCGCAGAAGTCAGCAATCCCCATTTCACTATGACTGTTCTGGTCCATACTACCTGGAATAGTCTGAAAGTCAAGGAGGACTCCGATACCATGGTGGTAACATTTCTCGACGAGACGTTTCAGCATATTCCAGCAATTGACATACACCTCGGATGGCTCGCCTTCGAAATCTGTACCCATACAGAAGACTGGCCCAAGGGTAAAAAAGCCTATCGGGATACGGATTGAGTTGCATCGTGCCACATCTTTGAGCCATATAACATCAAAGTCGGTCAGAGCAGTCCGCCAGTGTGCTTCCCATTTAGAGCGAGTTTCCTCGAGTCCGCAAGCCTTGAGTGATCTGTGTACGTGAAATTGGGTCAGCAACGAAGTCAGCAAAGTATTTTTTTTTCTTATCTCCCTATGCGCACTGACATCTTTACCTCTTCGAGCTCCTTGGAGCCTCCGGAGTCACTACTCGATGCGCCATCACTTAACCAGGGTCCGTGGACGAACATAGAGCCTAGGTTGGTCCCATGCTGGTATCGGTAGCGAAATATATCCTCCGCAGTTGGTGGTGTGTAGTTTGAGTCAGTCATGGTCAGGCGGCGGCTTCACAGATGCTTAGCTACTTGGAGAAACTGTTTCTGGGTATATCTGGTCCGAGAATCTGAAAATGTTGATGCAGAGCCAAATAGTAACTAAATCTAAATGCATGGGAAGCAACACTTGTGACCAATGGCCTCAAAGGAACGTTTAAAAGTAGTTGGCAGTATCTATTGGAAGAGGTAGTCCATCACAGGCAACATATAGCTTCTGGACTCTGTATTGCAGGACTGGTTGATGTTCCAAGCTGTGAGTACATCTTCAAGGAATGAGACGGATTTGTAAATATATCAATGATGTCATCTTTGAATTATGAACACTTTCAGCTTACTAACAACACAATGCGCATAGTAACTAATGTCTCTCTCTCTCTCTGTGTGTGTGTGTGTGTGTGAAGAAACTTTGTATGTTCTAGTCCCTAACTAGAAATATGTATAGTTAAGAACCCTGAAAAATTAACACCGACGACATTTCGACACTTGGCGAGAAGACCGCCAAATATACGTATTAGGTCAATGCTAGATTCCTTATGACACTCAATTTATGGAAAAACAAATACTAAAGTCTTAGGTCCTTGGATAGTATTGAAATATTACAGGCATACAATGAAACCAATCAATTGAGCCCACACATTATCGTGCAACGATACGCTTGACAGTATCCCGAACCGATTCCAACTTCAACCCCAGCACATCGTTGGCCAAGGTCAGGTCCTTGGCATAATTAGCCTGCACGCCTAGGGTATTACCATAACAGGTGGCGCGGACCAGGTGGAATGCACCACTGAAGTCGCCAGCACCGAGTTTCTTGAATCCTTCACCTACCTGGTCCTCGGTGGTGGTTGCTTTCACGGACCATTTAGCCGCTGTTGCTTCTTCCAATGCAGCCAGGATCTCGTTCTGGGTGGTTTCAACAGACGCGATGTAGAGGTGTCTGTTACTGGTCTCTTGGGGGTGCTGTAACACTGAAACGACTGCTTGGCCAAGCTGCTTCTCATTGGTAAGGGTGAAGCTCTGGTTACCGCCATCCCAGATTGTTGCAGTACGCTGTGCGACGTCAAATTCAAGGAAGCCATTTACAAGGCCCTGGTAAACCGAATGAGTCATATTTCTCGGTAGGAAAAGGTAGGGTAAAGAGGTCACTTACCTAATCGAGCAAACCTGAAGTGGCGATGGCAGTCCACGATAGGCCATCGGATTGCTTAGTCTTCAAGTACTCGATGATTTCCTTCTTCTGGCTAAAGAAGGGAGCCAATTTCAGGACAGCCTCGTTCTGGCTGTTGGAGGAAAACTCAGAGGGAATGAATCGTTGAACACCAGACCGAACTGCAGCATCGACAATCTTCTTCTGCTCACCAAATGCTGCGGCACCTACAGCCGAGATGATGGCGTCTTGGCTATTGAAGGCAGCCTCAAGGTCGGCGTCTGAGAAATCGCTCTTGCGGACAGTGATACCGGTAGGGAAGCTAGCCTTACTCTCCTTGCGAGACACGATGGTAATGTTAAAGCTGGAAGATGCAACAAGGCTATCAAGGATGATCTTGCCAATATCACCGCTAGCCTAATTCGAGGTGTGAGTTTGGGGGTGAAATGCGAAGATAAAATTTTACATACACCAATGAGAACGATGTTCTTGTATCCAGCCATTGTAGTAGGATATGAGGGAAGAATTGAGCTTAGAGCAAGCGAGCAATTGCGGATTGAATAGTATCACGGGCCGTTTGTGGCGATGTCTCTGTTTTGTGTATTGAGAACTGCTGACGCCGTGGCAAGGACAGCATCTTTATATGTACGAGGCTGGGCACTCCAGTGAGGCATTTTCTTTTCTATACAGCATGGTCAGTATAGAATCAGCAACAGTATTACTAGTTAGTTCTTGCGATGACAAATGGATGTGATGCTTACATGCGGACTTGTCCTCCGTTCCTCCGCTGTAGCCAATCAGAGCAGCTCCTCTCGGGACCTGTGCCATTAAATTTATACTACTACTAGTAGTAGTACTTCCATTCCTCATCCCACTCAGCTTCAACAAACAGCAGCAACCCATGCCCCGCCAGGTGATTGCGTCAGGACGGTCCTGTCTTGAGTGCCGCCGGCGTAAGATCAAATGCGACCGATCCATGCCCTGTGCATACTGCGTCCGGACGCATGTTCACTGCACATACCCTCAACCCAAAACAGGTGGAAATGCGAATCATTCTGTGGGTACTAGTGACCTGGTGACACGGGTGGAAAGCATAGAAAGCAAGTTCCAGTCCCTCGAACAAAGTCTCGCGCAGATCAAACAACTCCTGCATATGAATCCTTCATTGTCCGGTCAGGAACATGATCCCTCGAGGCCTGTAAGCTCGCCTTTTGCTGTTTAAAGTGAACTGTAGAAAGTCCATGGCCAGTAAGCTAGTTACTAAGACAGTAGTAGGAAATCGAACAAGATCGGCGTACCTCCGGCTGGACTGGTGCTTCCCATCCTACTTCACCCAACTATGGGCAACTTTGGCAGTCCTTTCCTCTCAGGCCGGACCCTTCACCAACGCTAGAAACCCTTCATCCTTCTCCATCTGTAATCGCGCTCATCTGGCAGACCTACCTGGATGTGGTAGATCCCGTGCTAAAAGTTTTCCATGCCCCAACCGTGCAACGGCAGGTTATGAGTGTCATTCGAGGCCGATCTAACCTCAATGCTCCTACAGAATGCTTGATCTTTGCAATTTATTACTCTACCATAGTGACCATGTCGGCGGCAGAGTGTCGTGAGGAGTTTGATGAGGACAAAGCCGTACTACTAACGCGGTATGTATGTTTCTCATGGGACGATGCCTTCGCTGATTGAATAAGGTATCGAACGGGAGTCGAGCAGGCCTTTTCGCGCGCAAACTTCCTCAGGTCTCTGGATTTGACGGTCCTGCAGGCATTTGCTCTCTATCTGGTAGTTATACATCCATGAATAAACCAAAACAGAACCTAAGTATTTTATTTAGATCTGCGGCAGAAAGGACGAGAGTGGACCCAACGTATGCACGCTTATAGGCGTTGCCATTGGAACTGCCATGAAGATTGGTCTCCATTACGATGGAGCTAGTCTAGGTCTATCTCCTTTCGAGGTGGAAATGCGTCGCCGGCTCTGGTGGCAGATCTGCACTTTGGATGTCCGGACAGCAGAGGACCATGGCTCTGAACCAACGATCCCCGAATCAGCCTTCAATACCAAATTGCCGTTGAACATCAACGACACCACCCTGGAACCCAACATGAGCGAACTGCATCAAGGTCAATCTGGAAGAACCGAGATGACCTTTACGCTGGTCCGGCTTGAAGGGAGCCATTTTGCGCGAAGAGTGGCATTTTCAGACAAATTCTGCCGCATTAACTCATACCCAGTCTTGAGCGAGGCGCAGAAGTGTGAGGCAATAGAGCAATTCAAGGAGCGTATAGAGAAACAGTATTTGTCGTATTGCGACAAAGAAGTTCCACTTGACTTTATCACCACTGCCTCCACTCGTCTGATCTTGGTGAAATTAAAATTGTCAGTATGCAGGCTACGGAGGGATCAAACTCCGGGCATGCGTATGCAAACAAATTACCGGAGGACTTGCGAGGAAGTCCTACAGTACGCCCAAACGCCCCGAAATTACGAGAAAGGCAACAGATGGCTCTGGCTTTTTCAGACCTATGTCGAATGGGATTCACTGGCTTATCTCCTGCTCCATCGCTGTATTGCACCTCCAGAGGAGCAGTCTGATGCGGTGTGGAAAACTGTCGACGAGATCTACCGCCACTGGAAAAGTGAATCAGATAACTATCGTGATCGCCGCTGGAGACTTATTGAGAAACTTCGATTCCAAGCTTTCACCGCACGAGGTAGAAGGCAGACAATCCCTCAATTGCCACGAGCGACGCAACCGGATCATATCACAACACCTGAACGGTTTGATCTTGGGCCTGCGATCAGACTATACAATATCTCGTCCACCAGAGCCCAGCGGACAACAAATACCGGGGCTAACCAGCCATCTAACGTGGAAGCTGCTGCTCACGCACCCTTACCACCTGTGACAGGGTTTCGGACAGCAGAGTCCAATCCTAGCACTGAACAGCCCTTCCCTATGGGGACTCACGTCAACGCGACAATTCAACCCGTAGAAGAGGCAATCTCGAGTGCTGCTGAATTGCCGAGTGGGGGTACTGGCTGCGAGTGGAGTGCAGCCCTATTTGGAACGTTTTGGGATCTCACCGGATCTGGACAAGGTGCCTCTGCATCATGGCTTGGTGATGTCTAGTTATGAGATGCCTAAAGGGGGAAATTCGTTGCAAACAAATACATTATATGAAATCATTTGGGCGATTTCCCGATATCAGAAAAAAAAGAAGAAAAAAAATAGAAAAGAAGAAAGCAATATGCTGTGTAGGTAGACCGTGTAAAGGATGGGATCTATAGAGTGTGGTCTAAATATAACATAGGATATAAATTGAATGACGGGGGCTAATTTATTGTGATTAAGGTTAGGCCTTGACGTAAAAGGTCACTAGGCGAGGGGCTCCGCATTTTCAAGTCCCAAATCCGTCCCGTTGGCCCAAATTGAATTGTCACTTTCCCAAGGGTCCACGCAAGTTCGTGCCAAAGCCCTACTTTTCCTTGGTTTACACCTTCTTTTCTGACTTCATTAAACTCTTCTTTCCTCCCCCCCGGCCCAAAAGGGACTTGTCAACTACAGGCGGCTCCCTCCTGTACAGCGCCAGTGCCAATTTGTTCCCCTCGACGCCCAGTCATGAAGCTTATGCGGATATAGCAAACAACAAAGACATGGAGAGAACACGGGTCGCTAAGGTTTGCCGACTGCCGCTTATGCTTCAAGTTTCGAGACGGGATATCCTGACATTCTCCTCATCCGTGATTGCAGGTTGAAGATGTGACCTTGGCGCGTCGTGGTGAACAGGTTGTTGGCACCCTCCACCTCACCCCTCATCATATCATCTTCTCCCATACCCCGTCGCTGCCGGACAGTGCGAAACCTTCTGCTACGCCGATCAGACCGAGAGAGCTTTGGATCACTTATCCTATCATCTCTTTCTGTACCTTCCGCCCCGCTCCGGCTGCTTCCCGCCAACCATCGTCGATCCGTTTGCGTTGCCGTGACTTTGCATTCGTTTGCTTCTATTTCGCCAGCGAGACGAAAGGCCGTGATGTTTATGAGAGTATAAAGCAGTGGACATGCAAGGTTGGGCGGATCGAGAAACTCTACGCCTTCACTTACCAGCCACCACCTCCCGAGCGGGAGCTCAACGGTTGGGAGCTATACGACCCCCTGAAAGAGTGGGCAAGACAGGGAGTAGACCGGGATAACCATGGCTGGCGTATCTCTCGGATCAATACGGACTATACGGTAATAACCTACACGTGTGGTGGGTTCGATAATGTGGCTAACGTGGACGGATTTAGTTCTCCCCGACGTATCCTGCGCTCTTGCCGGTTCCGTCCTCCATTTCTGATAATACGCTTAACTATGCGGGGCGATATAGGTCTAGGGCAAGAGTGCCCGTGTTGACATATCTTCATCCCGTTAACAACTGCTCAATCACAAGAAGCTCACAACCCCTGGTGGGTGTGCGTCAAAATCGGAGCATTCAGGACGAGAAGTTATTAGCTGCGATTTTCTCAACATCTCGTTCCGAGAGACCGCTAGCAAATTTCAGCCCTGCGCATCTAGATCGAGAATCTTCTGGTTCAACACAAGGTGATGCGAATGATGAGGCCGTGACTGATTTGACCAGGGCGGAAGACTTGGAGGATGAGCTGTTAACTTCATTCCACAGCGACTCGGATGGCAAGCATCAGATATATGGTGCACAACAACACAACTTGATCGTTGATGCACGACCGACGGTAAATGCATTTGCGATGCAGGCTGTTGGTCTCGGCTCGGAAAATATGGACAATTACAAATTTGCAACCAAAGCATATCTCGGAATTGACAACATTCACGTTATGAGGGACTCTTTGAATAAGGTGATTGATGCTTTGAAGGACTCGGATGTCACCCCTCTAGGACCAAATAGAGACCAGCTTACGCGCAGTGGGTGGTTAAAGCATATTACTGGAATTTTAGACGGCGCGGGCTTGATTGCCCGCCAAGTTGGCCTCCAACACTCACACGTATTGATACATTGCTCGGATGGGTGGGACCGGACCGGACAGCTTAGCGCTTTAAGTCAGATATGTCTTGACCCCTATTATCGTACGATGGAGGGCTTCATGGTGCTGGTGGAAAAGGATTGGCTTTCCTTTGGGCACATGTTTCGGCACCGCTCTGGACCCTTGAACAGTGAAAAGTGGTTCCAGATAGAGAATGAAAGGATCGGAGGTGATTCCAATCGTGGCTTCGGGGAGGCCGGCGGTGCGGGCAAAGCTATCGAGAATGCATTCCTAAGTGCCAAGGGGTTCTTCAACCGAGATAACACAAGTCGTGACTCTCTTCCGGAGTCCGATGGAGAAATGCAAAGCTACGATTCAGATACTCCTGGTACCAAGAAACTCAGCTCCGCTCCAAGGTCGGCTGCCCCCGAAAAGGAGGTGACGAAGGTGAAAGAGACTAGTCCAGTGTTTCATCAATTCCTCGATGCCACCTATCAACTGCTGTACCAATACCCGACACGGTTCGAATTCAACGAGCGGTTCTTACGCCGGCTGCTATATCATCTTTACTCGTGCCAGTACGGCACATTTCTTTATAACAGTGAAAAAGAGCGTGTGGAGTCGAAAGCGAAGGAGCGTACCCGGAGTGTATGGGATTATTTCCTCGCCCGGAAAGAACAATTTCTGAACGCGAAATACGATCCCCATATTGATGATCATAAGCGGGGGAAAGAACGCCTCATATTCCCACGGCTCAGTGAAGTCCGGTGGTGGAGTGAGGCATTTGGTCGAACGGATGTGGAAATGAACGGTATTCGTTCGACTGGATCTCCTCCTACGCAACGTGAGAACATTAATATGGAACGATCACCGGTGCTAGCTGGCATTGAGACAGCTCAGGATGCTGTGACCGGTAGCACCGGTATGAAAGGGGCTCACAATGCTGCCTCAGCTGGCATGGCAGCCGTCACGTCGGGAATCTCGAGTTTGGCTTTCTCCAAGCCCAGGGAGAATGGGCAAGACCCCCAAAACATGGGTCAGCTTGAAGTTGAGATGCAATGAACGAGTAAAACGAAAAAAAAAAAGAAAGAAAAGAAAAAGAAATGGAAAACTGTTTGGTATTAGGCCATATTTATGAATCGGTGTATCTACGAGAGCTGGCAGGATTATCGATCCGGATGCCACGGGCATAAATCTTCGCTTATGAATGTGTGCATGATTGTGTGCTTGGCCTGTCAATTGTTTGTTCTTCGGTATGAGTACTAGACAGAAAGAGATACAGCAAGGGGAACGGTAAACCCATGATTTCATGATTCGCGCTGGATTGATCGACAATGTGAGCATAGCAAGATGAAAAGTGTCTAGCTGACACAGACTCTAGTACTATGTATGTTCTTAGTATGGGACCCTGGCATCCATGGATGGAGAGCTCGTTGCCTAAAGTGGTTAAGGTTCGATTGTAGGGGCCCATAAATTTCAGTGCCTGAGGCCACTGGACGGGCCAGGCAGGCTAGGTCCAAAAATGGAAGGGGCACAAGCGACGGGCCAGGGTTAACCCTATCACAGAATTGGGAAGGGGAAACCCTAAACGGCAGAAACCCCACTAAAGGCCGACTGTTCAAAACTGATCGAACGGCAGCCGACTATTTCGCCTTTGAACGACTTCCCAACTTTGGTGCTCCGCAACCACCGCGTCCTCGGCCGTTTCTTCGACAACTTAATTCACCCAACAGAAACGCAATCATGGCTGCTGTCCAGGGAGCTATTTCGAAGCGCCGCAAGTTCGTCGCCGACGGTGTCTTCTATGCCGAGCTGAACGAGTTCTTCCAGCGCGAGCTGGCTGAGGAGGGCTACTCCGGCGTTGAAGTCCGTGTCACTCCCACCGTCACCGATATCAGTACGTCGCCCAATTGAGATTCCATTGCTTTTTGTTTCAATTTGTTTTGTGGGAGGTGGAGAAGGATTGAGCGATAAAACAATGGAGAGAAGGAAGAACATAATTTTCATAAGGAATAAAAATATGAAAGAGGTGGAATGAATTGGATGTCTACTGGTGCAAAATAGTCGGAAGAGGATCATACACGAATGCTAACGGATGCTCTTTTTTTCTCTGCAGTCATCCGTGCCACCCACACCCAGGAGGTTCTCGGTGAGCAGGGCCGCCGCATCCGCGAGCTCACCTCCCTCATCCAGAAGCGCTTCAAGTTCCCCGAGAACTCCGTCTCCCTCTATGCCGCCAAGGTCCAGAACCGCGGTCTTTCCGCCGTCGCTCAGTGCGAGTCCCTCCGTTACAAGCTCCTCAACGGTCTTGCCGTTCGTCGTGCTTGCTACGGTGTTCTCCGTTTCATCATGGAGAGCGGTGCCAAGGGTTGCGAGGTTGTCGTTTCCGGAAAGCTCCGTGCTGCCCGTGCTAAGTCCATGAAGTTCACTGTACGTTCTCTCGCATATCTCATGGGATCGTGTTTTTGTCGGCGAAAAAGGGCGGTGTGAAGAGAAGGATAAGCCGTGGCGGCTATATGAAGGGAAGGAAATCAACAGCGTTGCTGACATATATCTGGCTATAGGACGGATTCATGATCCACTCCGGTCAGCCCGCTAAGGACTTCATCGACAGCGCCACCCGTCACGTTCTCCTCCGCCAGGGTGTCCTTGGTATCAAGGTTAAGATCATGCGCGGTTCCGACCCCGAGGGCAAGGCCGGCCCCCAGAAGACCCTCCCCGATTCCGTCACCATCATCGAGCCCAAGGAGGAGCAGCCCGTCCTCCAGCCCATGAGCCAGGACTACGGTGCCAAGGCTATCGCCGCCCAGCAGGCTGCCGAGCAGCAGCGCCTTGCCGAGCAGCAGGCCGCCGAAGGCCAGGAGGGTGCTGGTGCGGAGACTTTCCAGCAGGAGTAATTGGTTTCATTTTCTTAGGCCCTGCTCTTTTTTCTTCGTTCCTGTCGTCCTACCTGATATCATTACCTGACGCAAATAAACAACTACATGATCTTCCATTTGGTTATCTTCCTCCGCTAGCAAGCTAGGAAAGGCGTCTTCCCGTCCCACAGCTCTGTTCCTGAATTCCTAGTGAAACATCTAGGTAGGAAAAGATAATGTCCGATACGAAATTAGGGGGCAAATAAAAAAAAGCAATTTACGGTTCATTATGTGCAACGATTATTAAGTCACGGGGAGAAACAAAACCATGGCCAATATCTAGTAGACATGAGAGTACAAGCGCATGTGACCGTTCATCTATAGTCTTGTAGAATGACGATATTGCGATGCTACCCTGACATAGATCCTGTTAGAATGTAAATAGCAGCATTCGTATCAAATATCACTTTTATTTTGTTATTTCTAATGTTCATTCATGACATCAACTATCTTTCTAAACATATCTGAACCATGAAACATCTAAAATCTACGCACGTTCGCTCGCTCTACGACCATGGCTCATAGGAAAGCCTCGATGTTGAGCTCCAGCGTGCTGACGGGGTATTTCAGTTCGTACTTCTCCAATACCGTAGGGTGCAAGATACCGAAGGCACCGATGACGTGCTCCTTGCCGCCGATGCGCATGTGGACAGACGCAGCGTGGCCGGGGAAGTAGGTTGCCTCTGTAATGTATGTTAGGAATAGGTCTATGTTAGTAGGGTGGTAACGGTAACTGGAACTTACCATCAAGCTCCTCGATCCAGTACTGAGAATCGCTCATACCGGGGTTCTCGAGGCCCTCCTCACCGGTGATGAACGCACTCTTGAGCATGGCCATGACGCGGTCCAGAAGACCGTGGACGACTTCGAAACCACTGTTCTTGCCGTACCATGCGGCGGCAAAGTGTCTCTCGTTCCGGCTCTTACGCTCGAGCGAAAGGTCCTTGAAGGCCACGTCGCTGACCTCGAAGATCTTCATGGGAACGGAGTGGTGCTTATTTTCGCGAATAGTCTTCAGAAGACCAGGCAGGAGGCTAGTGCGGACGACTTGGAACTCCGTTGTCTTGGGGTTGGCCAGCTTAACGGCAGTGTTACCATCGTCTTTGCGGTTGAGCCAGGCGAAGTTCTCGTCATGGGAGCACAGGATGAGAGGCAAGACCTCAGACCAGCCCGCCATTGCAGCCTCAGTTCGGACAATGTCGGAGAGCTTGTTGATAGGTAAGGGCTGGGCGATGGTACCGGACTTGCTTGGGAAGGACCGTGGGAGGTTGTTGAAGCCGTAAGCAATGGCAACATCTTCCATGATATCTGCCTGGTGGAGGACGTCAGCACGAGTTGGAGGGATGTCCACGTCGATCAGATCGGCGGATTCTGCGGAGGGTCTAGCGGTATAGGCCATCTTGGTCAGGATCTTCGCGATTTCCTCTGCAGAGAGGTTCAAACCGCAGCACTGGTTAAGGTAGGAGACCTCGGCCTGGGTTGTACGAGAAGACATATCTGGCGTGATTCTGGTCTCGCCGTTGTGATCGGAGACAATTTGAACTGGCTCAATTCTATGAGAAGGTTAGACCACCAGAACTTGGGACGAGAGGTGATAGGAGGTCTTACGTGAAAGGCTCCGAAGTATATTGGGAAAACATCGCAACCATCATCCTGTTGACAATCTCAACCTTTGTCTTGTCAAGGGCAGTAATCTCGATGAAAACGTTCTTAGTGTCCAGGGTGATCTTAGAATGGTCGCCGTTGATGATGGGAGGAAGTGAGCAAACTGTCCGCTTCGAATCGTAGATGACGGGGTAGACAGGGGAGTCGCGAATAATGTGGAGGTATTTACCCAGGTGCTTGTCTTTCTGTTACAGACGTAAGCATCTATCCTAATCTACCGCACATGCAGTAGCCATACCTCGTAGAAGGCCATCAACTCCTCTCCGTTCATTTCCTGGGTCTGGTTCAAAGGAATAAAATTGATATCTTTAGGAGGCAAGGCCTCGTAGGTGAAAGGTCCTTGTATCGTATCCAAATCGTGAGTACCGATCGAAACGAGCGTTCTTTGCCTTGCAAGATTCTGATGAAGCTTGTCTTGCAGGGCGATGAAGGATTCATAGCGAGCTTTATCGAACTTGATATTCCGCAAGATAGCACCAGAGACCAAAGGTCGGATTTTCATAGTCTTCGCCATATATCTTCAGCTTGGGTTCATCACGTTGGCAAATTCTAAGAGCCACTTACATCCTCCTTAACAATGATCTTCTGCAGTTCACTGTTTGCGGGCTCGACCAGTCTGTAGTTGGGCAGCGATTTCCGACCCAAGAAGATGTTGAGCATGAGGGCAATGCCCTCGAAGCAAAGCATGTCATATCTGCAGGTGTCTCAGAATATATAACATATATCAATCACTCGGAAATCAGTGTGTGCATACCGGTTGGCTGGGATTTCGATCTTAAGCTGAGGAGGCTCCTGCACTCCATCCACGATTGGTCGGTCTGAATTTGTTGTCTGCAGGGTTCCGTTTAGTGTTCATCCACATTGCGATGGGTTATGGGTAGAGAATAGAGTCGTTACATCTTCATCGAGCTCAATGCCTGTTTCAACCAGTCAGCGCGAGCCCCACTAAAAACTACTCTCTCTATAACTCCGACATACCGAATTCAAAGCACAGCTCATCAAATTCCTCGGTGGTGTACCTGAAATCAAAGAAGGACTATTAGCAATTGATATGAACAAATTGGCTAGGGCTTCCCATACTCCCGTCCGAGCTCCTTGAAGAGCGCGGCCTTGTCGACCGAGATGGTGGGCATGGTGAGGGGTTGGGTATTCGCGATTCAAGATAAAGATATCGGGGCTCGAAAGGGTTCAGTAAGCCTCCCACGCACAGAAGGTAACTCGATGAAATTACCCAGAAGTCCAACGGCAAAAGTATCCGTGTGCGGGGTTCAGTGATTGCGCTGAGTCTATGCCACTGGTGGAGGAGTCATAAAATCCGTGGCACTTTTGTTCCCCGTTAGTAACTTGGGGCTTGACCCTCAAGGCGGGCGCTGCGTCAGCCACATCTCCGTGCACCGCCACATATTACACCCCTCCTAATTCATTACGGAACGGCAGATGAACTGCGCAAGACGTCTTGCACCAGCCACAAGCCCCCATTGCTTTCCCAAAGTCACGGTGACCAGCAGACCGTCACCTTCGCAAGATTCCTCCAGAACAAAGCTTCCCCTCAACTCGCAATCTCCCTCAAATATACTCCCACCTTGTTCTTATTTTCCATTATCTTGTTTCCACAACATTTTAATATCTTATGAGACACTAACGCCAGACGATTGTTCGCTCGGTACCGGTCCAATTGTCGAGGTATGATACTGCTGCTATTATTGCTCACTTGTCCTGCGGCGGCCCAAACCCCACGAAACCTCTCGCTCCGGGGGACTTGCAAACCACCTATCCCTCCCTATACCACCGTTATTCTTCCCGACAGCTGAAACTAATCCCTATTCGAGCAGCCTCCGCACATTGTCGTTACTTTATATGACAACCTACGCTTCTTAGAAACTTCCCCACCATAATTATCGCCGCGTTCGCGTGATATCAGATCGACCAGTGGTCAAAGTGAGGACTTGGACCTGTCACGTCCTCGCCTCTCTAATCGTCTCCATTGTCTGATAGTACAACATACAATACAATAAATTCGAGATGGAGGGTCAGGGTGAAAACGACGAGCTCTACCCTATCGCCGTTCTTATTGACGAGTTGAAGGTATGGTACTCCGTCCTAATGGCGCGGTGCCCCTACGAATAAATGTCGACGGATCTAATCCCCGGCTTTTCTAGCACGATGATGTCCTCATCCGTCTCAATGCTATTCACCGCGTTTCTACCATTGCATTGGCTTTAGGAGCTGAGAGGACCCGGGAGGAACTCATTCCATTCCTTGACGGTCAGTCTCCTGTCATCATCCGTGGACCAGCTAAGAAAGCAGAGCACACCTAACACGAGCCATCACAGATTCTGTCGAGGACGAAGATGAAGTTTTGACTGCACTGAGCGAAGAACTGGGCAACTTCGTAGAATATGTTGGTGGCCCGGAATATGGACATGTTCTCCTTTCCCCCCTTGAGAACCTGGCGGCTATCGAGGAACCTCTGGTTAGGGAGAAGGTAAGATACAACATAGAATGAATCCGTTGATCCTGCGCTTACAGAACACTAGGCTGTTGAATCCCTCAACAAGATCGGCGAGCAGCTTTCCGAGAAGCAGATTGAAGAATTTTTCATCCCTATGGTCCTACGTCTGTCAAAAGCCGACTGGTTCACCTCGAAAGTCTCCGCAACGGGCCTTTATTGCATTCCATACAAGAAGTCTGGCCAAGCATTGCAGCAGAGTCTCCGGCAATATTTCGGAGGTCTGGTACATGATGACACGCCTATGGTAAGAAGACAGGCTGCCAACAACTTGGCGAAGTTTGTCAAGGAAATGAAGACCCCAGTTGTCATCGAAGAAATGATACCCCTATTCCAATACCTGGCCAGTGATGACCAGGACAGTGTTCGCTTGCTTACAGTGGATATTCTTATCTCGATCGCCGAGGAGATCCCCAAGGAGCAGCAGCCTAGCCACGGTGTTTTGTTGACATCCTTACGGAATCTCTTTGAGGATAAGAGTTGGAGAGTCAGATACATGGTTGCCGACAGATATGAAAAGGTATACCCTTCAAGCATTGCATGATCATTTTGCATCTATTTGTTCTAATCCTTTCTCCTAGATCGCCAAAGCTGTTCACGAAGAAGTTATCACTCGGGATATGGTACCCTCGTTTGTTAAACTCTTGAAGGATACGGAGGCTGAAGTCCGTACTGCGATTGCTGGCCAAATTCCAGGTATTTGTTCCACGGCTTACTTGATATGGTTCTTGGGCTAACTTGGAGATAGGCTTCTGCAGCTTGATCGACCGGGAGACACTGCTTAATGAAATAATGACCAGCGTGGAAGACCTTGTTTCGGACCCATCCCAGCACGTGCGTGCGGCTTTGGGTACTCAGATTAGCGGACTTGCCCCGATCCTTGGAAAGGAAGAGTCAGTACAACCATCTGTTTTGGGGATGATGCACTAGTGAGGCTTACAACTATTTCCTAGGACTATCGCTCACCTTCTCCCTATGTTCCTCCAAATGCTCAAAGATGAGTTCCCTGATGTCCGTTTGCACATCATCTCGAAGCTGGAGTTGGTCAACAACGGTAAGCGTGGAATCTGACGGCATAGTTGTATCATCTAACATTTCGCAGTTATTGGCATTGAGCTGCTGTCCCAGTCGCTTCTTCCCGCTATCGTACAACTAGCAGAAGACAAGCAATGGCGTGTTCGTCTTGCTATCATTGAATATATCCCTCTTCTCGCCAGCCAATTGGGAGTCAAGTTCTTCGACGAGCAACTCAGCGATCTCTGTATGAGCTGGCTCGGGGACACAGTCTTCTCTATCAGAGAGGCCGCCACGCAGAATTTGAGAAAGCTCACGGAGGTATTTGGGGTTGACTGGGCTAAGGGTTCCATAATCCCGAAGGTTATGGCCATGGGACAGCACCCGAACTACCTCTACAGAATGACAACTTGCTTCGCGATCTCCGTGCGTATATGATATATCCCCATGGGAATGCAAATTCAGCTAACATCCTCTCCAGACACTCGCGCCTGTCGTCTCTTTAGATATCATTGAGAACTCAATTCTTCCCATTCTGGACCGATTGGTCACTGACGAGATCCCAAATATTCGATTCAACGTTGCCAAGTCTTATGCTGTGTTGATTGACACATTGCGACGCCTGCCAGCGGAGGGCACTTTGGCAAACGTGGAAGGAAAGACTGCGACGCCATCGCCGCGTAGTCAGGACCTTATCCAACAGAGAATTATTCCCAGCTTGGAGAAGCTTCAAGGGGACGACGATGTGGATGTCAGGTACTTCGCAACAACTGCTGCGGGCGGTAATGACGAGGTCATGCAGACTTCACCGTAGGCTGTTGACCTAGCTAGATAGATGCTCCCACGCTGTATGAAGGCCTTTCAGTGCGAGTGGGAAATGATACAACGGCACTCACTACTTTTGGGAGGACTGTCAATTTTGTTACCTTAGAAATAGTCAGAGCATCTGACTGGGACGAAATGCTTGATGGCGTTTTAAATGTAGAGTCTTCTTGGTCCATTGTTCAATAATCGTGCACAAATCCAATAATGCCAGGCCTGACCCCTTTACTAGAATCTCTCCACCTAAGCATATCGCAGTCATTGAGTATTGTTGCGTAGGGGTATTAAATGAATCATGTGATTCGGGGCTGGCCACTCGTAAGTAGTGCATAACTAAGGCAACCAAGAAAATAGTCGGGGATCGCCATACCAGTTACTGAGTTCTACTACCACCCTTTCACTTTCTTTCCTTCTTTCTTTCTTTTTATGAAGGATTTGTTGCCATTTCTGCTTCTTTTTCCAATCTACAAGTTACATTTCTGATGTCACTACAGTGGCCTTGGCACTTTGTTTCTGTCTCTCCTACGGAGAAACAGCATCGCCGCGAACTTCTAGACCTTCGCGGATATTATGCGCAATGCTCGTTCTTACTTTTCATAATACTTGTACGGCTATATAACAACTACTTTCGAGCTACTGATACCCCGAATGGCTCCCGCACCCGCCGTAGGCAGAGGTCATGGTGGGATCTGCCCCCTTTTGCAAATTGGACAGAGACACGTAAGCAGTATACCATCTGTATTACCTGGTTGGTGTGCCTGTTAGGCCTCTCAGTATGGAAATCTGGCACTGGTAGGCTGTTTCCTCTTTCCTTTTAGCCATTGAATATCATCCGGGATGCTTTCCCTTCCCCTTCCCTTGTAGAGATATTTATTCGCACCCACCAATTCCGGTGCAATAGAAAAAGAAGCAATATAAAGTTAACCATCACACGAACAGACTACCTACACCTCACCAAAGCCCTGGGTCACGTAGCTCTTTCCCAGTTACCTTTTCAAGTTCTCATGGCCCCGGCATTCTACCTCAACCCCAAAAACCCAGCCACACCATCCACGATGTCTGTCTTGACATCTATTTCACAACCAGCACTGACTCCATACCACCGCCTGTTCGGCAGGATTGTCATGTCCCCATTATTGGCCGGGCATGCCACACTGTATCTAAACTTCTTCGCCCAGTCCAGTCATCCAGATTTCGGATCTTTGCTCGCAAAGCGTATCCAAGATCCGGACGTTCAGTGGGGGTTCGGCGGCCTGACCTTCGCAGTCATGATCCTGTTATTTGTCCGGCCGCTGCGTACTGCATTCTGGGTGCAACTGTGGCCGACCTCCTCTGTTAAGGCTAGGAGGGAGATGTTTTATTATGTGCATGTTTTGTTAGTGGTGTTGTGTGTTGCGGCGTATTTCCATGTGGCTCAGGCGCAGGCCTTCGTGATTGAAGCCTTGGGTGCTGCAGCTCTCAATGGGGGGTGTGGTTTGCTGCTGGGGTAGATGCTTCATCTTATGATGTGCCTATGGTATTTGGTGGGCCTGGTTATTTGTGTAAGATATGAGAATGAATAGACTCTTTGTCTTTTGGTGAATGTACGTTTGAGCGAGGGTGCTGCGGCGGAAGGATGGACGATCCAGTCATTGAGACGTCCCAAGGACCAACAGGTTTATTTCAGCGCTTGGATTCTACGTGGTCTGAGGGAGGCAATCGCCATTGTCTAGTATGCTCGAGGGGGTATTTTGTCTGACAATAGAAATGGTAATGTTCATAACACGTGAAACTCCTATTCTTTTTGAATGTCATATAATATATCATATTTAAGCATGAATTATAATTGACTTAATTTGGAGCAAGCACAACGCGCATGGCTTTCCTGCAGAGGCTGTATTAAACCATCAAGTTGATTGATGTGGTTTGCTGCATGCACAGAAATCCTCGCGGGACTTTAGGTTAATCACTTGTATGATACAAGTGTGTAAATATACATCACCCGACATGATTAAGGCCGTCGTTCTCCTTATAGGGTCGGAGTTCTGATAGATCCTGTATAGAGATTCAGCCTCAGTCTTAGCTAAGAAACAACTAGGATAGCGTCCAATATTTCAGAAAGACCTCACCGGAACTAGGGTAGCAGACCATACGAGGAGAAAGTCATGCTGGTCGACACAAACATGTAAATTCATTTTAGAGTACTTTGTAGATCTGATGTAATTTCTTCCCATATAAGCAAGGATAATGTGTGTAGCCCTTTACTCCCCTTGGATATCATAGATCTACAGATCCCTTGTTTGCTAGATATAAGTTCTCAGCAAACTTTTCTTCATAATGCCGTGATGCAGAACACCGGAATGCTACAGTGAGGAGTGGAGACAGAATGGTTTTCCGTTCCTGACATCCAAGAAAAAACAATAATTCGAGAACAAGTGCTTGATTTACATCTCAAAGGGGGGAAGCACAGGGCAATTCATTCCATCCATCATGGTGGATTCCACATAATCATCCACCTTACTGGAAAAGGTCTAGTGGTAAGCAGCCATAATTGCACGCCCCACTAACATGACCGGATCTTCGCTCAGATCCTCCCCGCTAGAATCAACATCGTTTCGGGGGAAACCGACCAGGAACGGACGTCCGTCGATTTGGTCATCGGTCGTCAAAATTGTCGTCATTTGATGAGGTCGACTTGACCACTTGATTATTCTTTGTTCTCAATAGTTCTCCAAGGTTATGATCGTACAATCTTGTCATTCGTCCTGTATCATTTATAATTCTAGAACCTTTGACGGCTTTACTGAAAGAACATGCGACTCTTGGCGTCCTCCAAGCGTGTGGAGTCTCTGTTTTGAGCCAATTGTTTATTGACTCCAGGTAGGACAAAAGGTATCTCGCCCTTGCGCCTTTGAACGCCCCCTTCGTTCTCCCTTCTTTGGCGCATGAATACAGGCATTGACCATGTCCTTCATTCATAAAAATCGCATCAATGCTTTTTCCTCGTTTTCCTCCATGCATAGAGATTCCCCTCCAGGTGGCAGAATGCGACGCCAACGCCTGGTTGTCTCGTTAGCAACCGTTGTCTTTGTGTGCATCTCCCTTATTCTGCTTAGGGACACAACGGCTCCTCGCTCGTCCAACAGCCTCAATGCGCCATTCGAGGCGACCCCTTTGCCGTCCTCTCACCCGCCCTCTCCTTCGGTTGCGGTGCCAAATCCTATCGAGCCCTCAAAAGGTCGCCAAGCACTTCATCCAAATAATGTCCACCCGGTGGCCAGTCTCATCCAAGATGCTGAGCAGGAGTTTAACCACTTGCGGTCACGACAATCGAAGACTTTGGCCGATGCGGTGAACGAATATCGCCGTCGATATAACATGCATCCTCCTCCTCACTTCGATAAATGGTTCCAGTTTGCTCAAGCAAAGGGAGTTCAGTTAACTGACGAATACGATACTATCTATCATTCTCTCCTACCATTCTGGTCTCTAGAACCGAAGACAATACGAGAAAGAGCTCGTGAAGCCTTGGGATATGACAACGCTATGATTGGAATTCTGATCAGAGATGGCAAGGTTACGCACGCGGAAGGGGGCCGTGAAGGATACGAATGGCAGCAAGATGCGACTGTTGAAATGATGAAAAGCTTCATTCGGTACTTGCCGGATATGGATTTAGTCTTCAACACCCACGATGAGCCCCGAGTGATTGTCCCCAGCGACGACCTCCAAAGGCAGGTTAACTTCGCCAAAGATCAAGCAATCCCTAAGGCTTTCCGCAAGCAACCACTGGTGAACAAATGGTCCGATAAGCCCGCCGATCTGAACAAGGGCGACCGGGTTGATGAAGTGCGCACCACACGCTTTAACCGATTTGCACATCAACCTACCTGGACAAGCTCTCGGGCTTCCTGTCCGCTGGATACCCCTGCGCGTTCTCTTAATGAGAGCGAGCCAGATAATCTGGAGGCCTATGCGCATGGTGAATTGGGGTTCATCTACAACACGACTGCTTTCTCTGACATATGTAATACACCTTCCCTTCGGTACAAATATGGCTTCTTCGACCGGGCCAACGCATTTGACGTGGTCCGTGACCTGTTCCCAGTGTTCTCTCAGAGCAAGATCTCAAGCTTTCAGGACATACTTTACCCCAGCCCGTGGTATTGGGTTGATAAGGTGCCGTATGAAGAGGGAAAGGATCAGAGCTGGGATGCGAAGACAGACAAACTGTACTGGAGAGGCTCCACAACCGGTGGGTTTGCGCGAGCAGGCGGATGGCGACGTCAGCATCGACAGAGATTCGTTAGCAACATCAATACCCAGAGCACAGCAAAAGTGTTGTCCAAAAATGACAATGACCAGTGGGAGTTAAACGAAGTCAGCAGTGACCCTTACCGAGACCAGTTCGATATCAAGTTCACATACATTGGTCAATGCGACCCAAATGACTGTGCTGCGCAGCAAGAATATTTTGCTGTGGGTGAGCCAGCCGGTCAGCAGGATGCTTGGGCGTATAAGTACCTGGTCGATATCGATGGGAATGCCTTCAGCGGCCGTTATTATGCCTTTCTACGCAGCCATAGCTTGGTTTTCAAAATTGCCATCTTCCGCGAATGGCATGACGAATGGCTCAAGCCATGGGTCCATTACGTTCCTCTGAGTCTGACGGGCGATGAGTATGTGGAAACTACGAGGTACTTTGTTTCAGAAGAAGAAGGTAGAACCGCGGCGCCACGACTAGCTGAACAGAGTCGGGATTGGGCACAAAGGAGCTTGCGCCGTGAAGACTTGGAAGTCTGGTTTTTCAGGCTCTTGCTAGAGTGAGTGCTTTCTCCCTACATGATTAGACAACGCCTAACCTTGGTTGGATAGATACGGGCGCCTAGTCGACGATAAGAGGGAAGACCTAGGATTTTCCCTTTGATTGCCATCTGTATGACTGAACTCGTTCATCATTTATCTCACGATCCTATGTATGGCTCTCTTGCGGTGCATTTTCACTTCTTTCTTTGCTTTGCTTATCTTCACGACTACTTCATGCCCTGTACAATACCCATGTCAACATGATTGCGAACTGGCTGGATGCATTAAAATGGGAGGAGTTTTGGCGTTTTTGTATACTTATCAACTTTCAATGCATCTGATGGGCTATCTTATACTGTGACAAAAGATCTTATCATCCGCGTTGTCATGGCAACTGACGCACGCAGAAGGTGCGGGTTTTCCTGCAGCCCAGTGATACTGAAATGTCCACAGACTTACCAAAAGTTTTGAGTAGCTGTCACGATTCTGGTACATTATTTCGAGAAACAGCACGTTACACACTGTAGAAATTTCAGCCGATTTATGTAGGTGGGATGAGGTCATAGGACAATGCTCAAATATGTCTATAATGCAAGTCTATTATTTGATAGGTATTGAACATGCAGTGTCGCCCCTGAGTAACGACTAAGCATGATTTCACTGCTCACTGAACCCCTTATGACGAAGGCTGCACTTTTTGAGTTTGATAGTGAATGGTAGGTTTACTGGCCTGAGCAGTGAGGTAAGAAGGGTACTCCACAGAATCACATGCACCAAGCCATCCAAACCCGCTTAAAGCTCCCCGCCCGCAGCCACTAAAGCTAATATATAGAGAGCTGCTGGGTGGCGGAAAGCGACTCCTCCGCTTCCTTTTATTGTCCAGAGCTACAAAATGCACACATAATCTCCATTTCAAAAGTGCACAGTTTTCTAAAGCATTTGCTTTTTGAGCATAGAGCTGAAGCTTGCTTTAAATTCTTCATTGCCGTCTGTCTTTGAGACCTTGAACATTTGATTTCTGCCTTTGTGTGTAACGAGGGGTCGCACTCCGAACGATACGCAACATGGCGAAAGCATTGTCGGGCACACTGAAATATGCTGTCGTGTTTGCTTACGGGTTCTTCACTTTGATTCTATACGGACTCACAGCTATACGGAATGGGTACTTTTTTAGAGGAACCACTGAGAAAGAGCACCTGGAGCTGCAGCTAGGTATGTGGTGGATTGTATCGCTCAATCGTACTTGGTCCTTTTCCCACTAACGTGTGGACATTCTCAATAGCTCGCGATCGCTTCTGGAGTCTCTCGAAAACTTGGTCCGGCCTTTCCCACCATTATATCACCCTGCGCAATGGCTTCAAGTTCCATTATGTTTCTAACGACCTCCCCGGGGGCTCTGCAGCTGATAAACCGCTAATTATCTTTATTCATGGTTTTCCTGATAGCTGGGCTGTATGGCGCTACCTTCTCAAATCGAAGGCTCTGCAGGAGGCGGCCACTTTGGTTGCGGTTGACTTACCCGGATACGGTGGTACCGATAGCCTAGAGAAATACTCGTCAACGAACGTGCTGGAGAGCCTGGCCGAGTTTATCATCGCTATCAGGGTGAAGTACGGGATTGATACTGATGCCGGTACGCGTCAAAGAAGGACGGTGATTGTGAGCCATGATTGGGGCTGCGTTCTTTCCATGCGCCTTGCCGCCGAAGCTCCTCAATTGGCAGATCGATTTATCTTGAGTAATGGGCCATTGGTATGTGCCCTTGATGAAGGATGGTATATGATGCTAACTTGGGCTATAGACTAGCCTGGTTGCCTCGAACATTCGTCGCTCGCTATCTTCGTCGCTGAAAATGTTCAAAACGGCCCTGCGTTCTCCAGTTAAGTCTCGGTCGACGCTTTGTAAAGCAATCAAGTCGCTGAAGCCAGTTGCCCGCCAGCTACTTCTTTCAGGGTATATATTTGTGATGCAGCTTCCCATGCCCTTCGTTGTGTACCTTGGTACAGGTGGCAACTATTCTTTCTTGAAGTTAGCCCATAAGGGATCTTATGGGAATTCGCCATTCAGTCCCGAAGATGCTGCTGAGTGTATGGCAAGCTCACTGGGCCCGTCCGTGGAGGAGTGCAGAACGCAAACGTCTGATGGTGAGGGATACCCTGATTCGGTTGTAAAGGAGCGTGTCCTTGGCAATTTCCAGCACATGGCCCGCTATTATCGGGAAAAGGCGGCTACTTCGCGCTGGCAGAAATCTATCGAAACGATTGCCGATCTGCACAGCATCTCGGGAGGAAATGAGCTCCATCGAGCTAGTAGCGGGGCCGGACTGTTCGACGATGGGCCGACCGGTGTACTGAAAGCTCATTCGACCATTATCTGGGGCAAAGCTGATATCGCCTTGGATCCACAAATGTGTCTGAATGGGCTTTCGGATTACCTGGTCCGTAACAGTCAAGTGGTTGAGCTGCCCCGGTCTGGGCACTTCACCCCACTGGAACGTGAGAGCTGCGCTGCATTGACCAAAGCTGTCGCATGGGCCGCTGGAGGTGAACAGGAGGACATCGGCGCTGCGATTCAGAGAGTTTACCCGGATGCGGTCGTAACGGTCCGAAAGTGAAAACAAAACGCCTTGCCCCTTGACTGGGAACGGGGATACTACCTAAGTGGTTGCGATGTCGGGCTTTGATGTTTGCTCTCTGTTTATGTTTGCGTTTATGGTGCTTCTTTGTATGACTGGGCGGCGCCCAGGGAGTCAGTAACAAATAAGGATGGGCGATAACGGGGGATTATTATGGGAAGATTAAGAGTTTGCTGATGGACGGACATACTTAATGATACCCCTGCATACTAGTAATCAAAATACGGGATCTGAGCGCCCATGGCACGGGTTCTCGACCGGACTTTCTGCTTCCAAGCTTCCACTTGGAGCTTCTCCGCTTTCCCCCCTCATCGTCCGGTTTCTTTCAATTTTAAGTACAAGGTACAGTACCTGGATCAGTAGTCCAATATACAGCTTGAGCATCTATGTCTCTTTGATTACAAATTCATGCCTTATACATTTTCCCCATTGATCGCAATGGAACAATTGTAAACTGTCCTGACGGGATGCCGTTCCTGCATAAATCCACTGTTGTCGGATCCATCATCATACAAGCTCGCTCTCGTTGGCGTATTTTGGTGGGCGGGGTTAAGGAGCCCCTAACGTCACCTGCCTCACTCTGGGGGGGTCATACATTAATACCCCCAACCTGTTTTCGTCGCTTCAACTTGTTTACGTCCAGTCTTCTACTTTTGAAGTAGAAATCTCGATTATCAACGGGATGGCTAGTGAAGAGGGTGCCGTGTATTGCACGGTATGTTCGTACCTTTCCCCAGCCCGGAGAAATGTCGCGACTAACGTGCATCGCAGCTTCTGTTGAGTGATCACTATCTTCCTGGTAAAACTATGGTACCTCGACGATGATGATGGCCCGTCTAATCAATTAATTGACCCCAGGCGCTGTCGTACTGGCCCATTCTTTACGCGACAATGGGACGAAAGCCAGACTGGTTGTCCTCTATACGCCTGATAGCTTACTACCGGCCACAATTCGGGAGCTTCAGGTATGCCTTCTGTTTCTTTGCTCATACATCTGGCTTCCACTGCAATCATGTTGACTGCTGTTATTTAGTCCGTATACGACGAGCTCATACCAGTCCACTTAACCTCAAACCACACTCCAGCGAATCTCTGGCTGATGGAGCGACCGGACCTCATCTCCACATTCACTAAGATTGAGCTTTGGAAGCAAACACAATTCAAGCGTATAGTGTACATCGATTGTGATGTTGTGGCCGTCAGGGCTCCTGATGAGCTCTTGACCCTAGAGGTAGACTTCGCGGCAGCTCCCGATGTGGGCTGGCCAGATATCTTCAACAGTGGTGTAATGGTTCTTCGGCCCAATCTGCAGGATTATTTTGCTCTGAAAGCACTTGCTGAGAGGGGCATTAGCTTTGACGGCGCAGACCAAGGGTTGCTAAACATGCACTTTCGAAATTGGCATAGGCTAAGTTTCACGTATAATTGCACCCCCAGCGCAAACTACCAGTACATCCCCGCCTACAAACATTTCCAGAGTACAATCAATCTAGTTCATTTCATTGGATCTCAGAAGCCGTGGAATATGTCAAGGCAGGTGTCCC
This sequence comes from Aspergillus pseudotamarii, assembly GCF_009193445.1. Taxonomy (NCBI): domain Eukaryota; kingdom Fungi; phylum Ascomycota; class Eurotiomycetes; order Eurotiales; family Aspergillaceae; genus Aspergillus; species Aspergillus pseudotamarii. The sequence goes on along the minus strand of NW_022475105.1, from coordinate 11,598 downwards.
CAGCTGAATCACCCTACAACCAGCTGCTGGGACGATGGTGGGCTATTTACGACAGACATTACCGCCCTGTCACGACTGTAAGCTTCCTCTCTTTCCCGTTCTTATTTTAGAATGCGGCGAAGCTGATGGCTTCCCTAGATATCGAGGAACCAGTGGAGCGATGCGACTGTCACTCCACAGCATGATTTTCAAAGCCATAGGGAAGATTCCGAAACAGTGCGGCTACCTGTGCAATCCGTCCACTCTACTCCACAAAACCTGGTACCAGAAGTTACCTATGAGCGCCCGTTGGAAACGCATGCAGAGGTATCCTTCGAGCATCCTCCTGTCGCACAGACACTGCCCAGGAGTAACGAGATGAGTGCAGATGCGCCCCCTCAGGTGCAGCCTTTTCAGGAGGCAAAAAATACACCTGGCCCTGTAGTGACGCCTGCTGAGGCAGCGCAGCCTATCCAGAAGGAACACTACGACGACAAGATTGTGCAAGCACCGGTTCTGAGTGCCGTTCCACAATATGTCCATGGAGAAGAGCATGTCTCAGCGTACATACAACCACATTTTGACGGAGCACCAATTAGCCTCCATATCGAGCAACCCCCAACGACGCAGGTCAACATACCAATTGCTTCTTCAGCGCCTCCAGACACCGCGCACTCTGAAGTCTACCAGCAAACAGAGGAACCCCTGCCTAAAGTGGGTGAACACCCGCAACACTCGCATAAACCTCCCCCAAGCCCTGAGCCCCAGGCATTTGAACCCCCCAGGATGCAGTGGGACCCAGCTCGGTAAGTTAGTTTACATAAACAACGCATGGATAATCTCCGAAGCTTACTCTACTTAGGGAACCGCCACCTCTCAATACAAAGCCTGAAGGAATTGCTTTGGAGTCAAAGACATATAATATGTCAGAGGACAAAGAGCTTTTCAAGCCCCCTCCCTTTTACCCCGAAGCTCCGAAGAATATGTACTATGAAGTACCTAGCACCAAACCGGAACCAGAGAAACTTAGCCAGATCTTCCCTTGGGAGAATCAGGCCCCCAAGCCGACCCGAGTTTTCCTAGATGATGATCAGGGATCGGTTTCTTTGCCTAGCTCCATACTCCCCCCAGTCTTTCCAAAAGAAACTCCCACTTCATCCGTGGGATACACGGCATCTTGGATCGCCGAAAAACCATCCGGGTCATGGGACAGCTACTCCAGGTCAAATGCATGGGATGACGTTCCAGAAATACAGAGATACATTCAATCCATCGCACCACCCAAAAGGGCAAAAGTCCAAGTTATCGGTGGTTGGGGCGGCCCTGCAAACCAGCAAACTGCTGGCGCAGAGTCCAGTATGCGTTTAACAGACTTCCCTAGCGAGCAAGAGCGGCCCAGTCTTCCCGTTACCCCAGCCCCAATTAGGAGACCACCGCCTTCTTCCAATGTCCTAGGCGAGGGGTCCACCTCGGGGCAGTTACCCATTGCCGAAGGCGTGCCAAATCAGGAAGAATGGGTGGGTGTCACGGTTGATGTGTTTTTACATCTCCTTCGAGTGGCATACTTATACTGGTACTTCACAGAACCCGTCAATACGCCTCGAGGAACTTCAGCGGCATCATTCTGAAGTTTTAGAGAACCCAGATCTACTTCTGGAGCGGATTCAGAGAGCAGCAAGGGAACGCAGGCGTAGGTATTCATAATGAAGGAAAGAAGTTGATGCGCGTTCGGTCTCACTTTGTTTCCTCTCCTCATATTTCATCTCTGTTTTCATCGCTACCTTCACTGTATATTCATATTGTACAGTATGTTACGCATATGCATCGTCCTCTTGTGCAGCATGCATGAAGATTAACTTGTTCACTTCATGCCTTTTTTGGGTAAGTCAGGATATGTTGGCTGGTAGCAGTCAACTATGCAGCCTACCAAGACTATGTAGGTCTGAATAAAAGCCTAATTTACTAAGTCACGTACCCTACAACTAGCACCCTGAAAAGTACAAGCATAAGACACCGGAAAGAAGAAAATGTTAACCGACTATTTACATAAGGCTATACTACAATAAGAGTAGGAATAATAGGCCGAAACCACAATGCTACTGCAGGCTACTACCTCCGCAAAGCCAAACATCTCTTCCCTCGGATAGAGTAGAAATTCGACTGTTTGATATGAAACGCCTTCCCCGTTCTCTCATCGAAAACACTAAAGCCGTACGTCGCAGCATTAGGCGGCGTATAAAGATGCAAGGACACAGCAACATTGTCCAGATCGGGGTTGGATATCTTATGGAGACCTAGCTTGTCCGACATATACGTAACCTGGTTCTCGCCGTACGTAGTTTCCCTCCTGATCTGCGGCGGAGAGATCTGTCCATGCTCGAGTTTACTTTGATCGGGCCATGAGTACAATGTCTCCTGCAGAGACCCTTTCAAGACCTAATACGCTTAGATTAGCCTAACATACACTTCATCCTTCCCTTGGAGAAAACAACATGCGGAGAAACATGAAAGAGAGGATAAATGAATGAATACCTTCATAACACAATGCGCATTCGCATGATCATGAATAGCGCTTCCTTTCCCAGGACTCCATACTAGGATAAGCTTCCCAGATCAGATACGTATTAGCACGTGAGTGGAGTCTATGCATGCATATATACTTGCATGTGACAGATATATGTAAGACCGCCTGAGGAAGGATGCAAACCAAGACTCACCAGATTACTTTTGCCGTTGCCTTCGTCGATCAGATTCCTCGTGTAGGACTTGCTGAAATCGGACAGGGCGAACTGCTGCCATTCTTCCGGGTTGGATGTATACCGGTCCATGAGACGCTGGATGTTGAGCGGGTCGACATCGTCGGAGTCCAGACCCGAGCTCGGACCCAGGGCTGCACTTAGGTCCTGGACTAGTTGTTCAAAGGCGTTGCTTGGTTGGTTGGTGATTTCGGGGTCTGGGTCTGGTTGGAGGTAGGGCATTCTTCCAATTCTTTGTTTCTGTTCCTTTTGGTCTTTATTTTAGTTGTGTTTGTTTTTGGTGGGGTTGGCGTTGTTGTATTTGAGGTGCGGTGTTTTTGGTCTGTATGATTTGGGTAGAATGGGTGTTTTGATGATTGGTAGTCAAGGGGGCTTCTAGTAGTGATAGTAATCAATGATGTATGCTAGTATAGTCAATGTTAAGAGTCGGTAGAGATAAGTATGTTTCAATGTCCAGGTATAGCTTAACAATGAGAGACAATTGTATATCCAAAGCTATGGAAGGGATATGTCCGATAACGCGCTTGCCACCCGAGGATAAGCGTTGCTGCCTCATTTACACCTGAGGCCACAATCCCCGCCATGTGATCAGTGATCGCTCTCGTTCTTCTCCGCCCGACTAACGGGCGAATAAAGTGGCGGACACAATTTCAAAGATTGAGATTCTGCGAAACACCAGTGCAAAACGAGATACGATCATCTTGGGGCTTCACCACAGCGCGGCCGGTGTGAGATAGAAGCTAGAACGTGTATAGGAGCACGGAATTTTGTGACTTATTTCTTATTGTATCTGAATATATTGTGCCTTGTGCGAGGGGTAAAACTCGTATAAAACCGCCAAAATGTCGACCACAGTTGAGAAGGTTGGATCCCGCCCATAGTCTTTTTTTTTAAAGAAGAAAAAAAAAACTTATTAGCACTGTTCTTCCGATAAAGACAGAATTATTATGCTGACTGCCATGCGTACTGTAGATCAAGCAAATCGAAGATGAGGTTCGTGTCGAAATTTATATTGCGATATTTGCCCACCAGCATGGCGGACTGACCGATATCTCAGATGGCACGGACGCAGAAGAATAAGGCGACGGCCTTTCATATTGGTATGCGCAGATGCAGGTGCTAGGTGGTGTCAGACTAGTGTGACTGACGGGCTGTGTAGGACAGTTGAAGGCTAAGCTTGCGAAGCTAAAGCGTGAACTTTTGACTCCAACCGGCGGTGGTGGCGGCGGAGGTGGAGGTAAGTGCTTATGGATAGTACCCTATTGACATGAGCCATTTTGTTAATTTGGTGAAATATAGCTGGTTTCGATGTTGCTCGTACCGGCGTCGCTAGTGTGTATGTATTGGAGAAGACTTTTGCTAGGACGACGTTGATACTGACTCGGACTAGTGGTTTCATTGGTTTTCCTTCCGTCGGAAAGAGTACCTTGATGAGCAGATTGACAGGCCAACACTCTGAAGGTATGTTTGGGTGTATTCTGGCACAGTCTTGATAGGTGCTGATGATTTCCTTTACCTTTGTTACAGCTGCGGCCTACGAGTTCACAACCCTGACAACCGTGCCTGGACAGGTGCTATACAACGGTGCTAAGATTCAGATTCTCGATCTTCCCGGTATTATCCAGGGTGCCAAAGACGGCAAGGGTCGTGGTCGACAGGTTATTGCTGTGGCGAAGACTTGCCACCTCATTTTCATTGTGCTCGACGTCAACAAGCCACTTGTCGATAAAAAAGTCATTGAGAATGAATTGGAAGGTTTTGGAATCAGAATCAACAAGCAACCCCCTAACATCGTCTTCAAGAAAAAGGATAAGGGTGGCATTGCGATTACTAGCACAGTCCCATTGACGCATATTGATCATGACGTGAGTTCCCGTCATGTCCAAGGGTTGAAATACACCACAGCTGACATACACTTTTTGATGCGGCTTCCAGGAAATTAAAGCTGTCTTGGGCGAGTACAGGATCTCTTCTGCAGATATTTCAATCAGATGCGATGCCACAGTTGACGACATTATCGATGTTCTCGAGGCAAAGAGTCGGGCTTACATCCCTGTCGTATATGCGTTGAACAAGATTGATTCTATCACAATCGAAGAGCTGGACCTGCTTTACCGGATTCCCAACGCCTGTCCCATTAGTTCCGAGCACGGCTGGAACGTTGATGAACTGCTGGAGATGATGTGGGATAAGCTCAACCTCAGGCGAGTCTACACTAAGCCTAAGGGAAAGGCACCCGACTACACTGCACCTGTTGTGCTGAGAGCCAACGCATGCACTGTTGAAGATTTCGTATGTTCCCTCTTTCCTATCACATCCCGTCACAAGGCGGCTTACTGACTCGTGATCAGTGTAACGCGATTCACCGGACGATTAAGGACCAGTTCAAACAGGCTATTGTCTATGGCCGCTCCGTTAAGCATCAACCGCAGCGTGTGGGTCTTACGCACGAGCTTGCAGATGAGGATATTGGTCCGTAAACCCCTGACCCCTGAACATCATAAGGAGCTTTCCAGCTAATCTGGCGACTACAGTGACCATTGTTAAGCGGTAAACAGCTTTAATCAATCAAGGTTCTTTAGACCGCGTAAGAGCGGAGACCTTGGTGGCGAATCGTCACGAGAGATAAACGGGTTGTATTAGAAGTGTTTCGCTAAGTATACATGTCCAAAAGGCCCAGCCCTTGGGACAGCTTTCGGCGAGATGCCATAGAACGTTTGATTGGGGGAGGATGGTTCGCGCACGGGCAGCGCTCTGCCGACTACCGCCTGGTTTTGCACGATCACTCGTTTGGGATAGATGACTGAATCATGAGATAGTATGTTCGACACTGCTACTCGTGGTGATGCACGGTCGTTTTTGGGCGATCCTGTTTAAGGGGACGAGGAGAGGCAGAAAGTTGACGCTGAGAATCCGGACTAGGGTTTTGGGTTCCGCAGTACGAACGATTTTCTCCTTTTACCATTTTGTACTTTTTTATTTTCTCCGTTCTCGTTGAAAGCGACCACTTACATGCTTTTCTCCCGACGGTTGGTCTAGAACTTATGGCCTAGGACTACTAAAAAAAGTTAGTAGCAACAAAATTAGAACGATTGACAGAGTTAAGAAAGCTCCGTCCGGTGCTTTTGCTTCCATGGATCCGAGTGTAGCACTGTCCTCTGGTTTACGCGATCATCGCGTGCAAGTGAAAAGAACATTATTACACATGCGATGGAGCTTGAGGACTCACTCTGGGGGAGATTCCCCTTTGGGATCAATTAGAACATATGATGTCACCTGATTGCGTAGCTGGAGCATTGACCGATATATTGCTGCTACTACCTTAGCTGGGTGAAGGTGACCCACCCTTATACAGCTTGGGTACATACTTTCCAGAGGCACTTCCCGGGATCGAGTATTATGACCCTGTTGGTTGGTTGTAACTTGTGTTTGTCTGAAACGGGCATGGTCCAGGTAATTCCATTCTTCCCCACAGAGATGAAGAAAAGAAGGAAGGGGTTGCAATCTGGCCGTAACCATGGCCAGCTCCCAAGCTGAAGTATATGAAACCCCGTCGACGACGAATCGGCAGTGAAGTGCCGCCATGAAGACTGATGGGATTTATTAGTCGTCGTAGGCCCGAGTGTCAGTGTATATCTCTGCGACTAATCATGTGTCTGCAGGTGCAGGGTCCGGGGTTGTTCTGCTCACGGGCGCATTATGCATCCCCTTTCTGTCCTACTACTCATTATTTTTTCCAGTTCTCTGATTCGACCGAGTATATTACTACCGGTACTGACGGGTCACGGCGCAGGAGGGGTAGTCGTATTTCCATACCCAACCTTTCTTGTCTTACATGATACGTATCCGACAGATTCCTGTCCACTTGCAGAAGTAATGGTCAGGTCTTAGCTTTGCATTTCTGGATTTCCATCCATTTATGGTAATGTCTCTTTCTCCCCTTCCATTCTCGCGGGTTGCACTCGGCACTTGACTTTATATGGGAGCACATACTAGTACATACAATGATCGCGTAAGAAAGCCTCTTACCAGTTCCCTTGAACTTTTTAGGTTCCAAGTCCCCATGTTACTTCTGCCGGTTCCGCTGGACAGATCCATGGATACTACCAACCCAAACTCGTAGAAAATCTCACTAGGAAAATCCAAATCAGTTGAATAATAATAATAATAAATATAATAAACAGTAGTAATAACAATAGGGGAAAAAAATGAAATTGGGAGGGGGAGGAGAAAAATTGCAGAGATTTATTGCGGACACCACCAATCATGGCACTTATTTGTCAGAATTGATAATGCACGCTGGGACTTATTTCCTCGGAGTATACGGAGTAGTACCTACATGTACATCCATTTGTATGATACTTAACAGAGATACCCTGTCTATAATTAATTGTCAGCGACAGTTTTTCTTTTGTTTCTTGGAAAAGCGGTCTGCGCGGGAATTTAAAGCTCGGTCACTCTACGACGTTGTATTTGTCTATCTCCCAGCTCGCTGGACTATACTTCTTTGGGGTTATTCCCTCCCCCCTTCGAGCCTTGATTCATGCACTCATTGAATTGTATGTCACACAGGGCTGCGTTCGGGAGTAAAGTAACATCAATTCGGGATGATTAAGATGTTAGTTTTATACCTGGATGGTGCACTACTAAACGCCTTGAGTCCTGGCCTGGTGGTGAGGGGCAGAGGAGGTTCGTCGAAAAAATAATATTAACATTAATAATCATAGTCGAGGTATTAAGAAAAAGAGGAGGTAAAAAAAAAGGAAAAAGAAAAAGATCAACCAAGGTCAAATTAGAACCGTAGTGGCCGCGTGGAGACATATACACAGGCAATTATGATCAGCGAAGATACAAAAGACTGCAATGAGGGTCGTGTCTGAGCAAATATTGTTCCTGATAGGCACTCGTGATTGGTAGCATGACTCGGCTTTTGCACTGAGATCTGATGTTCTCCAATGCAAACTAATGCACAGCCTCAGCGGATTGACCAAGTTGCTACTATGTCCGAGAACTCGTTATTCCATAAGGTGCTACTGTTTGTCTTAGATGAAGAATTTGAGTGAAAATCTGCTTGTCAGATGACTGTAGATGCGTGTTTTCACCACCACACTGTCTGTGGCATGCGAGGAAGTGGAGGTTGCATACGTCTCTTCCTTCCTTCCTTCTGGTGGCCCTCATAGTTCTAACTGTCGGTGACGGCTGAGTACTCGGGACCTTTTTTCTTACTCGATCTTTACTTTTTTTCGTTTTTCTTTCTTTTTTCCTATCTCTTTTTCATATGTTCTCTAGACTTCCCTTGTATAATTTTTTCTTTTCTTTTTTTTTTTTTTGGCATGGCTTTTTTTTTTTTTTTTTTTTTTTTTTTTTTTTTTTTTTTTTTTTTTTTTGTGTTCTTTTTTGGTTTTTTTTTTTTTTTTTTTTTTTTTTTTTTTGGCATGGGTATCGCGGATCCTTCGAGGCAGCCACATGACAGCCACTGTCTGCGGTCAATGAGTTGTAATGGTGACAGACAAAGAATGTTCCCAAAGGCTGATAGATACTAATTTGTTGGAATCGTGGTGCTGGATATCTGATTGCTTAGCTTCAATATATCCTGGTTTTAATTACGAAGTGCGATTCATAACACTACCTACTTTCTCTACATACATAGGGGTCCAAGAGAAACGACCTCTATCCCCACAACATTCAGATCTGGCAGTTGCTCGTACTACACTATCGAAGTGGATATTGCCTAGGCTTTCGATACGATACTTGGTCTGATCGGATCAGTTTTCAGCTCTACTGATGTCATACTCTCTCGGATTTGCCTATGCCAATCTGAGCTCGGACATCTTCCGACAAGGGCCTTGTGGGCGTATATCACTGGTCCTGCGTGGAAGGCCTCACGTACCATGTACCACTATACAATGGTAGATGTATGGTACACTGGAGTAGTGTACCTTGAAGTACATTTGTACATATTTCGGGGTACCTTGACATGACACGTCCACTGCTGATATCAGAACGAGCGATCGGATATCTGCACTCCCCTCCGTACCTGACAGATGCCTATTATTGGCACTCATACAATGGTAAGGCTATCACGACCCCATTTCTCGGATTAGGGCTTGTTCGGCGTCTGACGTCGCACCACTCGGCCCTTCGTTCCAGTTTCAATCATTCTCAACCGGATTGTTATTGATCCACTAGCAATAGTTTGCTTTTAGTTACAAAATTCCAATTTATTATCTATTTCAAACCCCATCCCAGTTGATTTCTTGACTGATCTAAACGTCCTTGAACATGTCGAAAATAAAATTATAAAAATAAAATAAAAGGAGGGAAAGGAGGGAAAGAATTACAAAAAGACAAGGAGGGGCAATCTTTTTGCTTACACTAGAAGCAATGGTGTTGACCTCAACCCATGGTCTCAACTTCCCATGCTAACTCTTTCCTGCATAGGGTAGTGATTTTCTGTTGGCCACTGGTTTCCCCAGCCTCTCAGTGACAAGAAGCGGCAGACCGATTGGAATACCGTGGTCACGTCGTTAATTCGCGGACAGTGACTCAAACCATGAATTCTTCCTCCAACCTCTATTATGTGATTTTGTTCACCCCCCCTCTCCCATCTTTAGTTCGTTGAGAATTAGGTCCACTCTGGAACGCGGGCATCATTTTCCTCTATCTCTACGATCATTGCCTATTATTCGATGACAAAGGCGCGTAGCAAGAGAGTTGATCCGAGAATGAAAAAGAGCCATAAAAAAATTAAATAAAGGTCTACACTGTGATTCTGACACAGTATTACATACAATAACTTAGTCTTAACAGCCCTCGTGGTTATCCGAACAAGCGGGGCGGATGGATTGGAGATGAAAAATTAGTTGCTGCACCGATCACGTTTTCCGCGCTCCCCGTCCCGTACTCTCAACTACTTAGGGTAGGTAACTAAGACAGGGCCTTAATATGTTCTGGTTAGTACGGAGTACATTATGTACAAAGGCGATCTCCTTCGAAGGGGTCAGCCCTGGTAAGGCTGTACAATGCATCAATGGACGCCGCATCCTGCATAGTACACCCAGGTTGCACCTACAGCCGTATAACTAAATGTACCCTTGTACCGCAATCACCCGTCAACGACTTCCCGGCAGCAAATCAACTAACCAGTCAGACCGATGTGTAATGCAGGACCATCCAAGAACGTACCGTCCGGGCGTTGCGGCAGTCAATAGGTGTCTACTCCGTACTGATGGCGAGTCAGGAATACTGGGGGGGGGGTTGAACCTAAAAGTCGCAAGGAGCTAAACTGTAATGATTAGGGTCAATTCTACTGCTAACCCCCGAATAACAACGTCCGATCATTATCTGCATATCTTGAGTTAACTAGTACTAGTACCTACTACTCCTAACCTTTTTCACATAGATGACAATTAATTAATGAATCAATGCGCTAAACTCGGAATCGGCTAATTTCTGTCTTATTCCTCATCTTAAACTTTCTCCCCTATGATACTAATTCGTAGGTACGCTCTCCACTCCTCTCCTTTTGTCCTTTTGGTCTCGTTTCTAAGATTTGCATTGCTTACTTAGGTTGCCGGCCCGGAGTGGACCGCTGCGGGCCCCGTGGGGTCCTAGCTCCTCACCCTCATGCTCGAAGTGGACCGTGGTCAAGTAAGTTATCTAATAGTGCTAGACGAACCCAAGCCCCGAACCATGTCGCTGCTACTTCGTATGATAGGACGAACCCTCCCCTTCAGTCGATGCTCAGCCCATGTAACAGAAAATAAATTGAAATCACTTTACAGCAATTCATTGGCTGGCAACCATCTCCTGACGTTTTTCTCGTGACAAAGTACTATGCAGATCGGCCTGGCACTGCTACCACTGGTTGATTATTGGGATTAATGAGGTCCTGATCCTTGGCCTAGTAATGACTGGCTCTGCTCAAAGTGAATCTTGCTTTCGCATATTTCTTGTCGTTTTGCAAAGGAGAACATCCCCGAAGTAGGATAGTGGCTTTTTACCCAAAATCGACACCCCAGAAATCATTTGTTGAAAGACTAGCCAAATGAGGCTTCATCATCACAAATTGCTCACGAAAGATCTATCTCTCTCTAATTTTTTTTACGCCAATCTATGGTCAAGTGTATGATGATGATGATATCGCGGGTCACTCTGCTATCCTCTCTTCTTCTGTTTTTCTTCACCTTTTCTTTTTCTTGTTCATTTTTTAAATCGTGGTGATCCCGCGCGTTCTCACATGTGGCCGGCACTATAGGAACGATCGAAGGGACGGGGGAGCTCGGTACCGAACAATGAAGATACTTATTTCTTACTGCGGAGCTTATGATGAAAAGGAGGAAAAAAGCCGTTGGGCCCTTCGCAGATGATTGTCGGTCGCCAGTCTAGACGGAAATCTTCGCTTTATCTCTAAGGTATGTCGTGCGGGCATTTAGGTTCAGCGGTTTATCGATCCGTTCCCCGTCCGTGAGTATGATCTTGGCTTGCTGAGAGGAAAACTCTTACTTCCGTTTATGATTTTCGCCTGAGGACGATCGCTTTTTCAAGAAAACCGTGGATTACCCACCTGAGGTTTCTCGTGCGAGGTGCTACAGGATCGTCCGGCTCGAGGAATTCTGTCTAACGGAACGGAGAGAATCATTGACAGGAGCCCCGAAGGAGCGAACGAAAAAAAGCAAAGAGAAATAAAAAAAAAAAGTTATAAAGAAAAACCATAAAATGAAATAAAAGGGAAAAAGAAATGGAACAGGATGCGCAGCATGTACTCTTTTTCCCCCTCTCTCTTTCTCTCTTTTCAATGTTGAATTTTTTTCCTTTTCCCTTTTTCCTTTTTCTTTCCTCTCTCCTTTTTTTTTTTTTTTTT
>NW_022475104.1:0-117740 GCF_009193445.1 Aspergillus pseudotamarii | reverse complement strand
TTCCTGATGATCACCAGGTTCTCATCGGGAAAAAAAAAAAAAAAGAAAAGAAAAGAAAAGAAAGCAGACTCAGCTGAAAAACAATTACCTCAGAGAACAAATGCAAACCAAGCCGAATAAGAACTCCCCGATCCTAGCCTATCTGTACCGCTCCGTCCCGACCTCCACAAACTATTGGCTTGGCTTTCAGCCCGATCGCCCTCCGAGAGGCCGAATCTACCACATCCTTTGGTCTGGGCGTCGGCTATTCTGCTGATAGGTTCAAAGCGCAATCTCTGCATGGCAAGGATCGAGCTGCTTTGCTGCCTGCAGATGTAGTGTGCCTGGCTGACGAATATTCTTTTTGTATTCTGGTGAAGAGGGGGTTTTTTTTCCTGCTCTTCTTTTGTTGTAAAGGTAATACGTACGGAGTACCTCCTGTGCGGAGTCCCTAAAGATAAAGTGGAGAGAATTTATGGCGATTAAGGTTTTGGTGCGATAAATTTTTGGTTCGATTTGAATTTTGTTTCAAGTTAGGGTTATTAAATATTTACGGAGGCTTCGACTCCACATCCAAACTTTATACAATACAAGAATAGATATATCTCATCGTCCGTCCATATCGTGTAAGAAAATCACCAAAGAAAAGGAGTTGGTAAGAGATTAGCGGAATGGCAATCCAGGACCCTTGCAGGCATCGGCGTGGATAAAGTACCACACATGCGAATGGAACGCTAGGAGATCAGGAAGTCCGCCGCTGGTGCCGGTGTTTCCCTCGAAGTTAACGTATCCATCGAGCACGGTGACTTGGTTGTCGGTGACGGTAGTGTTATCTGGAGCGGTGATATAGTATTCGGGGCTGATGTGCACGTAGCCCATAGTCAAGAGCGGCAGCTTGGGGACGGGGTCATCATTGTGAGTGAAACGGTAGTTGTTGCCTTGGTTAGTGATGAACTCGGCCAAAGCCTTGTTAGCCACACGTGGCGCGGCGTATGCGTACAGGATCGCGTCGCAGTTCTTCGTGCGCAGGTCAGCAGCTGCGAGCGAGGCGATGGCGGCCCCGAGACTGTGGCCGACAACGACGATTTTGTAGTCGCTGTGCTCGGGCTTCAGCTCATCCAGGGTCTTGATAATTCTGTCGCGGACGACCTTCCAGGCGGTCCAGAAGCCCAGTTCGGCCTTGCAGCCTTTGCACAGTCCTGGGTCAATTTGGGGGAAGGTTGCATCGGTGACCCAGTTGCGGACGGAGTAGGAACCACGGAAAGCGACGATAATGGCCTTGTTGGTGTTGTCTACGGCCACGAAGCCGGCAGTATCGGTGATAGTGTCGCTGTTAGGGTTATTGGTTGAACGTCACGGTACTGGGAACTCAGGTGACTTACTCGGAGAAGCTGACCTTGACGGTGGCATCAGCCGCCTCGACATCCGGGCAGTTGCCCACAGAGCAGTTCAGCTTTTCACCGTCTTTGGCAACGTAGTTATTAGGGCAGTAGGTGGCAGCCGCATATTGCACCCAGAACTTGAAGTCCTCGAGCTGGGTGGTAGGGATGTCTAAAGAATGAGCTGGTGTCCGTCTAGAAGAGATCATGAAGTAGATTCGGTACCTCTAACATCAATTGCCGTTGGGTAAGCGTAACCCAACAGGGCCACTGAGGATAGAACAGAAACAACGCCGGAGAGGAAGCGCATCTTGGGCAGTATGCTTCGCAGGGTCTACTCAATGGATAGAGACAATGCTATTGTGAGGATGAACTGGAGGAACAAAGTGGACGTGAAAACGACGCCTATTAAATAGTTACATTTCTGTATATAGACTTCTCCAAAAACGATATCCCCGATCCGACAATCGGTTTTTATGTGGCTCCGCTGAAAAAAAGTGAGACATGGTATGCGCGATCTCAATAGTCTACCATCGATGCTCTTGGCCTGATCGAGCTGAAATGGTTCAGTTGACCCTACCCATCCACGCGGATCCACTGCTTAAGCTGACGAAGAATGCCACGAAATCAGCCTCGGCACGCTCAAAAAGGATGTTGATCAAACGGGGACAGGCTTGATTGCAAAGCTTGTGCGTCTTGTCATTTCTACATACGGCGGCTTTCGGCTTAACCTTCTCACCAGCAGTACCCGCAGCCCACACTGGATACACTCGAAGCAGAAGCGTGAAAGAAAAAAACGCCGAAAATCAAAAGGCACAGAAACTCAAAACAAAAAGGTACCTGTTGGCTGACGATCCGGCGAAACGGCTGAATCACATGTAGCACATGGTTCAATGTGACTTTTGGGAGCCAAAAATGCAGGGTCGCCCCACTCCGTCTTTGCCCTAAATCGAAGCTTTTTTATTTTTTTTTTGCGCTGAAGATCTCTCTCGGAGTCTCCGGCTACTTACTAACTGACTACTGTAGGACGATACCCTCGTTTCTTAACACAATCCTGCACCAATAAGACCCGTGCCCGCTGTCGATCTCTGCTCTCTTGGTGCAAAGTCCCTCCAGGCGTTCTGGGGTTCCTTGATTATTCTCACGCAGAAATTAAGTCCACTCCGTGAACTCGTTTTATTCTCGTGACCATCTTCGGCTTTCCTTCCCTCATCGCCGGCGGAAGAAAACAATCGCCCGACGGTCTTATTCGACTATGGAAATTTTTATTGAATCCTTCCGAACAAGCTGAGCAAGAGAAACCCAATCATATGAAAATATATTTCCCTAGAATCGTCGAAAATTTCCCTCATTCTACGCCCGTTTTACCCCAACGGCTGGGGCCAACCGGCTCCTCTGACGTAGTCGAGGCCCGAATACGAGGAAAAGCACCGGGATCGGAATCAGCACTACGGCGATACAGCCGAGCAAAGTGCCTGCCCATTGAATGCCCAAGTTATTGAACATCTGCCGCGTGAAAAGTGGGAAGCACGCTCCCACCATGGATCGCATCATGGTGTTAGCTGCAAACGCCGATGCCGCGCTGAGATAAGGAAAGCAGTATCCGTTAGCCCGAGAATAATTAAACGCCGAGTGACACGCAACTTACAAATTGAGATACGAATCAAGTAAGTAATTGAACCCCTGCATGAATATCGAGGTGATGCCGAATCCCACCATCACTCCGGCCGCCGTGGGAGCCATCCAGTGGATCGATGGATTCCAACCTGTCCAGCCAAACCTATTACATACTGTTAACTACAGGTCCTGGCCCAGCATATGGCCACGCGTATGGCATGATGGGAGTCCAAAAGGTCACTCACCAGAAGAGCCCTCCTGCAAATGCAACACCACCAATGATGCAGGGGGGTAGTCGCCACTCAGGTACGGGCACATTACTATTAGCCTCCAACTTCCGGGAGTATGACTTCTGAAGTGAGAGAACGAAGCTACTGCCCGATATCTCACCAATAATCAACCCTATAAATGGCAATCCGCTCACACCACCGGTCATGCCATGGGTGCCTTGGAAGACAATCGGGTAGGCCGACAGCAGCGCATAGGCCAGTCCATAAATGAAGGACATATACAAGGTCAGAAGGAAGGCGATGGGCTCGGTGAATAAAATGAGAAATGGCCTTGCGAGGTTCTTAGTCACCAACTCCCGGAAATCGATCTCATGTTCATCCTGCCGTGCATGAATCCCCCAGTTCCTGGTTTGTCGGCGCAGGATGGCCGCTTTTTGCATCAATACGACGGGTGCGTACGTCTCCTGTGCGAACAGCGCCATCAGGGTCAGGCTAAAGAACCCGACAAAGGCCGGTATATATAGCGTCCACCGCCAGCCCAAGTAGCTCTCTGCAGTGAACCCACCGATAAATGGCGCGGTGAACGGTCCGGTGAACACAGACATCGTATAAACGGCAATTGCAATACCTCGATGATGGTTATTGAACAGATCCGATAGACTAGCTGGGACAAGAGCGATGACACTGGCGGCACAGAATCCGGAGAAGAATCGGGTCAGCATGATGGTTTGCGTGTCTTTCGCCGTCGCGCAGGCGATCGTGAAGATATCGAATCCGAACATGCCAATCAACATGGGCCATCGTCGTCCGATCAACTCAGATGCCGGCGCCCATATCGTTGGCCCGGCAGAGAACCCCAGCACATATAACGTTGTACCCAGCGCAGCCACTTCTTTACCGAATCCGAACTCTTTCATAACACCCTCCGAGGCCGTGGCGAAAATAGCACTAACATACGCCGTAACAAGTGCACAGAACGTCAAGAGCGATCCTATAAGAACACTGTTTCTGGATTAGTGCTGGTGCCTTGGCCACATCGCGATCAAAGTACAGCATACCGCCTTCCCATAGGCCAGTTCTGAGGGTGCATAGGGTCGTCCGATCCTTCGAACTCGACCACGTATTCCTCCGCGTCCGGTAGTGGAGGGGGGTAGTCTTTCCCGGCTCCCATGGGCAGCCATTGCTCTCGAGGGATCCGGCTTCGATTCGATCCAACGGTAAGTTGCTGCTGTAGGCGAGATGTGTTAATACGCTCAAGTTCGACACTATCATGGAGGGTACTAGGACGGCGCTGCGATTCGAGGTCGGCATCTCGAGGCGGAGAGGGAGCCAGATACCCCCCAGAGGTAGAGCTGACCGTCTCCTTCAAGGCCTTTTCGACAAGGCCGTGTGCCATGATCCCGATACCTAAAAGCCCTACGCCGCGAGTCTCGCGTAGTCTACTCCGTACACAGGCAGGAAACGACACCTGAAAGATTTTAACTACGCGAGGCAGGCGACCTAACTTTTATTTTTATTTTTTCTTATTCCTTCGAAGAGACACTCCGGTGGGTCAGAAATTCATACCCGAGTCATCGGCGTGACTACCGTAATATAAGCGCATAGTCCAGATTTGGGGTTCTACCAATCCTGCAAGGTGCCAGCACCCATGGGGTCAACACAACATACTATGGATTTAAGAACTTGTCGAACGAGATTTTCCCGCCAGCGAATCAGCACACCGGGATGCTGGTCCAGCATGGATGTAATTCCGCGGTTAGCACGTCTTTTCGGGACTAAGAAATTAGTGGTGGACACCTTCATCCCGAAGTTGGGTCCGTTCAGCCGGTTAGTCGGCATGGCGCTTCCTTTTCGGGGGTTGCCAAACGGGCCACGATATCGAATCAGCGCCCTCGTTGAAATCTCGATATACGAAGTACATTCGGGTGTATACGTACCCCAGTCGTAGTATTATTCATTTCTTCCCCCAAAGAAGAATTGTCTACGACGTTCATGAATTCCTAACGAGGTTCTATCTTCAATTGAGAAGTAATGCTGCTTGTGTTTCTCTTGTTCGGTAGCAGGCATACCTCTGCCGATCCCATTCTCTAGGGCTTACTTTCGGTCCGTCGCATGGCTGCGGTTCTTGGCACCCGTTCCCTTGGCTTATCGGCATCAATACTCGTTAAGCATTTGGGCTATGGAGTTTGAACCACGTTTTCGCTACCATTTTAGGCACTGATCTGATGAAATATGTCGGAAGGCAAATCAAAAGCAAAGAAAAAAAAATTCAAAGTTCATAATTTTCAAACGGCGATTGCTATCTAACCTGAATAGCTCAGCTCGTACAGAGAACTCGTTGCATATCTGGCCCCAAAGCCCTACCTTAACCGTTCAAAACCTGAACCTCATTATATGAACATTGATAATCAGATAGATCCCTACCCCAAGTAACGTCGTATGAGCCAAGAGAAACCACGGAATTGAATCCGCGGTGGATTAAGCCAGGGACTGTGCCTGACGCAAGAGACCCACAATATTGTTTTCTGTTCGGCTCTTTCTTGTGGTTCGTCAATAACGAACGATAACAGCCCTTGGATAATTATACATTACATCTTCATCACACCTCCAGGAGGCACCGCTTGCCTTTGGGCGACATTAGGAAGAACAACATCTGTTCCATGTCGTTATCGTTGAACTCGTACTTGCTAGAAATATTGGCATTGGGGAAGTAGCGGAAGAAGTAGCCGGTGGCGAGTCGTAGCTCGATCTTTGCGAGGTGTAGTCCAATACAATCTGCATGGTTTGTGTGAGTAGCGTGGTCACTATAGCTTAAGAGAGCACTATAGCTTAAGAGAGCATAGAAGCTTACTGCGAGATCCGGCCCCAAATGGCATGAATGCGTCTTTCATGAGCTTAGTAGGTGAGTCCCATCGGGACGGTTCGAATCTGATATGTAATCAGCAATGAACGGGTCATTCGCTTATTTCAAGTCTTACCTCTCCGGATCAGGGTAAGCAACCGGGTCACGATGCAAACTATACAGCTGCGTGCTAACAGTAGAACCACCAGGTATCCAGTGGCCTCCCATCGTCGTTCCCTTCGGTGGTACACTGCGTGGCAGAGCTGAAGGAACAGCAGGGTAGAGACGGAGAGCCTCGTTGATTACCTGGTTCAGGTAGGGCAGTGGCCGCAGGTCCTCGTCCGTGAAATCATCCCGAATTCCTGCCAATTCGTCGACCAACTTCTTCTTAATCTCAGGATCCCGGCAAACAGCCCAAACCAGGTAGGTCAAAGTATTGGCAGTGGTGTCACTACCGGCCACAATGAAACTTTGCGCATCGTCTCGGATTTCATTATCTGGCAGACCTTCCTCACCCGCATTGTACAGTTTGGTGAAGACAGTCGGTTTTGGGTTCTCCGGGTTCTCGGCCAAAAGACGTTTGTACCGATTAATAGATTCCGTCGCATATCCGAACACACGGTTTCCACTTGCATTGACCTCCTTAAAGATGGGGAGAGGGAGCAGAGTCGCCAACTTGACGAGGATAGGGAAGCTTGCACGAATACCACCAATAACCGAGATCATTTCGATGTCTTTCACATATTGGTTTTTCTGCGGTGCATCAGCTAAACAGCATCTGGGCGAAGCAAAGAGTCACCAACCTTTCCCTTTTCCAACATGCGGAAGGACTCTCCGAAGGTAATTTCACCGATAATATCCGTGGCCATGAAGAACCACCATTTATAAACATCCGCCACGCCACGAGTCTTCATCTCTTCCTGCATTTTCTGGACAGTAAGGCGGACTCGAGAGTCGATCAACGGCTCCATCGACTTGAGTGACAGTTCAGACATCGGAGATGAGAGGAGTCGACGGTGGGCATTGTGAAATTTCGGGTCGGTGGTAGTAAAAATACTCTGTGTATCCTTGCGGTTCAAGAGGGAATACCAAGGGGATTTAAGGAAACCACTTCCGATGCGATGGATTTCGCGTGCGCCACTAATGTCGGAAATATCGACCTCGTCGGGTCCAATTCGTACAACCGGGCCTGTTCCCATCATTAACCACGATTACGTATGTTTTGGAAACGCGACGAACCATATTTTTCATGCAGAGCGTGAACATATCGGGGCCGCTGGCCGGTGACGACTTTGTATCGGAGAGGGAGGTCGGTAAACTTGGTATACCAGGGACCTGGTAAGTAGCTTAGGTGACTTCTCTGCGATCTGTATACGACCTACAGCGCGAATCAGCAGAGGCCGCGATGCAATGGGGTCAGTGTGCAACCTACCGAGAGAACGTATACCAACACAGCGATCGATGCGATGGCAGGAATATTGTCCCGAATAAACCCGGAATCCATGTTGTTTGCTGATACTGACAAGCCCTTGGATATTTTCTCTAATCAACGCAAGTCATGAATTCCCTAGCTACACCCTAGACTTCATGAAGGTGAAGATTAGAGGTGCTGACAGGGTTGGAGTCTGGTTTTAATGGAACCCGCGCCGTTATATGCAACGTTGGACTGTTGACACCTGGCTATGACACCTGAACTTCTCCACGTCTCACGCAGGACATGGGCAACAGATGTAAGATAAGTGAGCCTCTGCCACTGAGGAAGAGACGGGCCAGACTCGACGGGGTCGACGGATGCGTGGTCTCATCAAGGGATGCCGCTTCTGGAAGGACATCCCTTGATACCCACTCCGCAAACAACAACATGGCAAAGTCAATTCAACCCATAACAGTACGATTAAAAGAAAGCTATGTAATCAAAATATGTGAAGATAATCTAAATTAATCTCTTTCTTCCGATTGCAGTGTGGGTATGTCTTTTGCGTCCCCATTAGCAATTGATTCCGCCATGTACATACTACCGTTTGAACTACTCTTGGATATGTATAGCCAGCCACCAACTCTTCTTTCTTCCCATTCACGTACTGTCCCTATATCTTTCACCAATGGCAGGCGCCGTGTCATTTTTCCATGAAGGGTAGGTCAACCACAGGGCGTTTCTCAACCATGATTCTCCTGGAGCCGATGCAACATTACAAATTGGGACCGATGTCACCTTCCTCCACAAGTAGGATATCACGCCAAAATGCCTACCGTTTCATAAAAT
This sequence comes from Aspergillus pseudotamarii, assembly GCF_009193445.1. Lineage (NCBI taxonomy): Eukaryota > Fungi > Ascomycota > Eurotiomycetes > Eurotiales > Aspergillaceae > Aspergillus > Aspergillus pseudotamarii. The sequence continues at coordinate 109,430 of NW_022475104.1, read as the reverse complement.
TGATAATGATTGAGGAGTAAATACATCGAGGGCTTGATGAAAGGAAGCTTGTCCCAAGATGCCAATGCCGGTCTCAAATGCCCCTCGGTAAACTATGTAAGGCCAGTAATATCAGGACAACATTCATGAAAGCACTAGATATGGGTTAGACAATACGCTGTTTTAAAAATTCCAACACTCACCTCTCAAGTCCAACAGGGCAAGCACACTAAATATGTGAAATACTATTGAGATACCAAAGGGCCCTGCACAAAGTGATTCTAGAACCCACATTACACACTAGATAGGCAGTTTTACTGGTAACCAGAACGGATAAATAATCCTGCGAATGTGTAGCATTCCGCAAATGGAATGACGCATAAATGAAAACAGCTTCGGGATCTCGATATCAATTGTCTATTCTGGTATGGCATACATCGAGTCATGCCATACTCCTAAAGCTCCAAATACGCAAGGTGGTATCTACGCCTTTTATATTTTCATATGTACATCATTCTTCCTTTGGCCATTAGTAATCCATATAGACTAGATAACTCCATCGCATAAGAATATCCGTATATATTTAATTCGTAGATCAATCATTCTGGAGATAACTGTATAAGATTTTTCTAGTGCGGCCTTGAAACAACTAGCATCGAGATCTACTGACTACACTGAGTGTGAGGTAGTCATACGACTACCAAGTTATACTCAATAATCAAGCAGGGAGCCCTCCTTTAATCGCTATATAGGCAATTTGGTTGATATGTGCGCCATTCGGCGGGGTAGGTATGCATTGATTAGGGTTGTCGTAATTAGTTGGAGAACACATGATGTCAAGGGGTGCATGGGTTCATGCTCTCCAACACCAACACTAGCGCTGTAGGGCTCCACTCACTACCGTCATAGATTGGAGCATACTAAACATATAAATGTAACTATTTTACTAATGCTCACTACATCCCTTTGTAAACATCCCCTGCACGAAATGCCTCCGTCCATTCCCGAGACAATGTGGGCAGCCCAAATCACTGAAGTATGCGTTTCCATCGTCCTATCAACAGCCACTACCTAACCCTCCAGTTTCACAAACCATACACTATCTCAACGGTCAATGTTCCTCAGCTCCGTCCCAACGAGCTCCTTGTGAAAATACACGCCGCGGGATTCTGTCATTCGGATATACAAGTGCTGCGTGGAGAACTCAATAGCCCACTGCCCTTAATTCCATCCCATGAGCCGGTAGGCACAGTTGTCCAGGTAGGAGAGGAGTCTGCCTCAAAATGGAAAGTCGGCGATCGGGTGGGTATCTTGAATTTCAAAAATGCATGCGGTAATTGTGCAGGATGCAGAGGATCTCGCAGAAGATACGGAGAAATGGATCCGCGATTTTGCGATTACAGAGAGACGGGGGGCTTCAAGAACGATGGCTGTTTTGCCGCTTATATGGTTGCTGACTCAGCGACAACAATAGCTCTCCCTGACTCTGTGTCCTTTGAACAAGGAGCGCCACTATTATGTGCGGGTGTACGTCGCTATTCCTACATCCCACGGGAGAAGAGCCAGAGCTAAGATTTAGGCCACCGTTTGGGGAGCGATCAACAAGGTGCGACCATTTCTCCAAGCAGATGATATGATCGGTGTGATTGGGATCGGGGGGCTCGGACAGCTGGGCGTACAGTTTGCTAAATCATTGGGATACCGAACCGTGGCTATCGATAACCGAGATACGAGTCTACAGCTTACGGACGACATGCCCCCTGAGCTTCAGCCGGATCTTCTAATAAACTCTACACATGACGATGCAAGCGAGAAAATTCTGGAGCGAACTGGTGGTGAAGGCCTGGCCGCGGTGATCAATTGCGCAGATTCGATTGCCGTCAACGCCTGGAGCTTGGGACTACTGCGTATTGGTGGCATAGCGGTCCTTCTAGGTCTGCCGCCGGAACAGTGGCGATTTGATACTCACCCTATTGTCTTTCGGGAGTTGGTTCTACGAGGAAGTTATGTTGCTAGTCGAGAAGAGGTGGAGGAGATGATGGCGGTGGTGGATCAACATGGAGTTCGGTCTCAGTTGACAGTGGTGAAGAAAGATGATATCCTGCAGGTCCCCGAGATGTATTTATCCAGATCGTTTCGCGGGCGTCTAGTTGTGAAGTTTGATTTATGAGCAGTTGTTCATTCCGCTATCCAGGACCAGAAGCACATTGTTGTATAGAAAAGCAATTGTGAAAACCTAAGGTCTTTATCAAGTGATGGATCATGGCAGTTGATACCTTAGCCTTGAGGAGGTTGTTTAGATCGTCGACTATATTCAATGTATCTGAGTAGAAGAATTCTACAGAGTAGATATTCTATATTAACTAGAGATGCTCACTTCGATACTTGAGTTTGCAATCTTAAGTTTAAAAATATATCTACGCGGAACAACTTAGCGTACTTGAACCATGTTTCAATGATACTGTATTGTTACATACAGTCCGATGCGATATGAACCTTCCAGCAAGAGCGATACATAAATGGGAATCTCATCGTATTCGGAATATTTAATTACCAAAAGACACATAATATACCAGGAGTGGGTATCTCCACTTGGTGGGTTCATATGAAGCCAAGGAAAGATTACCATACAGTACGGTCAGACTTGGTTGATGCCCAAACAAGACAATTTTGGAACAGCCGTTCTGTCCATACAATAATCCTAGATCAGGTGTTCTCCTCTCTCTCTCTCTTTCTTTCTGCTGCTATTTCCTCATCTTCCTATTCTCTCTTCCCTCACTTCTCTTCTTCTGTTCACGACAATGTGTCTTTCTCTCTCTGCGTGTATGAATCCTTTCGCTTATATATGCACATCCAGAGTTACCCTTATGTTCTAATTTCGTTTTCTCCAGAGAAATGTGGGGATGGGTCAGGCTCGGAACCATCTGAGTGGATGAAATGGGTCTTGAGCCTCAGCCTTTCGTTCCGTCCATCACAATAATCAGGCTGACGAGTCTGACAACAAACAACCACACCACCGACACTCCTCTTCTCTTCTTCCCATCTTGAATCCCTATTGTTTGTTTCTTTCCGTCTACCCCCTGATCGACTGCACCGGCTGACCCCTACTTGTCCGCTCGTTTCAGCCTGTCCTCGTCGCTGCCTTGGCAATTTCCCCACTGCTCCCCGGGGTCTTAGTCCCTGACACCAGCAGAGCCTCTGTCGCTACGAACGCCCCCTCCTCCCTACGCCTCTCGTTTTCCCCTATTCAGGTTCCCTTCCGGTCCCGTCTCGTGCGGATCACACGATGGCTCACTATCAGAATGGCCAGCCACCATATGGTCAGTCTGGTAATTCCGCACAGCCTTCCCGCTATGACCTGTATACCTCCTCCGCCTCCTCTAACTCGCAGAATAACCCGACACTCCGGAGGATGCCGAGCTACAGCGTAGGGGACGATGCGGGTCTCTTTGCGCCGTCTCATTCTCATAACCCACGGCCGACAGATGCAAGCGCTCGTTACTCGGAGTGGGGTGCTGGGGACTCCCAAGGGGGTTACAGCAATGACCGACAGGAGTACGCAGACCACCCCAGATATGCACACCTCCCCTCCGCAACCTCATCTCAAATTCCTCGCAGTCGCGCTTCCTCGCAGTCCAGTTACCAGTACCAGTATACCTCATCCATTACCTCGCCGACCCAGACGGCGTACAACCCCCAGCAATACGCCGTCCCTTCGACGCCGTCGCAATTAAATTACAACCCCTTGGCATACTCTAGTGCAAACAGTAGCTCGGCCCTAGGTCATCAACCGTACAATCCAGCCGCTTACCAAACCACCAGCGTCGCTGGCTACAGCTCGGCTGGTGTGCAGCGACACCCGAGTATCGGCTACGCGCAAGCACCTCTGACACCGCTCTCCTATGCACCTCCGGTTCCCTCACTACCACCGCCACCGCCACCGCGAGGTCCAGATCATCCGTATGGAAGTCGTTTGTCGCCGCAGTATAGCAGCAGTACTTCTCCCGGGACACCTTACGGGTTGGCTCCAACGGGCTCATCCTACAGTCTTGCCTCCCCGTCAACCCCCGGCGCAACCTATGTGTCATCATTCGCTGGTATGGGTTCAGCGCAGTCTCGCCCCTACTCTAGTGGATCCTATGGACCGTCGTCTCCTCGCCGATCTGAGTCCGCCACCGCCGCATCCAATGAAGACCAGCCCCCGGAGCCTCCCGCCCATGCGTCGTCAGGCGAAGACCCATACGGAAAACGACTCAGCTTGACTCGTCCCGGCTCTGGGCGATCTCTGCCAACCCCGCCGATCTACCCCCCTCAGCCTCAAATGTCACCGCAGAGAACAGATACCTTGACTCGACATCCCCAGTCGCGCCCGCTGCCTGGTCCACCTGTCGACGCAGAGGACGATTCTGCCCCATTAACGAACGGAGGGAGTGTGCATGGCAGATCGGATGGGAGAGCTGGCTATGATGACCTGTTGAGAGAAGTCGAGGCGGCGGTGTTAGACGCTGGGGACCGAAGTAGTCTACGGTCGTTGCGTTTGGAGGCGCAGAATTCCAACCACGGAGGGGATGGACTGCGTCTCTCTCCTGATGAGAAGCATACGCACACCAATGGGAACATGGCAACTGGGACGGGGCAGTATGTCAATTATGATGCCTATAGCGACGACAGCGATGCCGAAGCGGCCGCGGGTCTCGCGATGTTGCAGATGGCCGACGAGGAAGACAGAATGCGGGCTGAGCGTCTGCAGGAGCGCGAACGACGCGAGACAAATGCGTCCATCATTAGTGCATATGCCAGTCAACAACAGCCAGAAGCAAGTGATGAGGTAGCGTTGTACGGTGGAAACCCCCGGGGACAGAACCAGCACGGGGAGCCAGACGTATCTGCCGACGAATATGCTGATGCAGTCGACCATGGCCGACTGGCGCCCACCTCCGGCTCGTTGAGGAGCTCGAACTTGTCCGCGGAGGATCGTGGGGAATACTCGGACGAGTACGAGTATCCTCCTATCACCCAGGACGCTGATTATCCCTTCGAACTTGTGCCGTCCTATGCACGCGTTGATGCCGGCGGCACAGGTGGACTGTCCGAGCCGAGTGCTTATACACGGCGGATGAGCTTCGATTATGGGGACGAGGGAACATTGTCACCAGTGCGTCGTTCCCATCAATCAGGTAGCGACGATTCAGACAGGGGAGAAGAACCCGGAGACCTCTTTTTTCACCCCGGCATGCGGCCCCTACCGCCAGCGCCGGTGGAACCCGCGAACAGAGCTGATTTGATCCCGCATTTGATGCCGGCGGGGACGTACCGGCATCAGGAGCAGGGAGATTGGCAGAGTGCTACTCAGTATACACCCTCTTACTACCCTGTTTCTGCTGACTCGTACGGGCCGACCGTGCCTAGCCCCTCATCTCAAGTCCCACGGTCGACCTCTTTATCGAGTCACCCGATTGGACCTCGTACTGACCCCCCTATCAGATCCAAGACCGATGCAGACCGGGCCAAGTACAAGCAACAGCACGACCTGCACCGCCAGTCGGGGTCACCGAAGGTGGCGTCTCCACAGGCTGCGGCAGCGATGACCCTGGATCTGCCCACGATTCCCGCCGGGCGCCGCAAGAAGTTCAATCCCACCAAATTGTCCACGGAGCAGTTCCGTCGTTGTACGGAACCGTGGGCGCTGAGTGCCATTCTCGAATGGATTCGAGAGCTGAGCGAGGAAGAGACTGATCTCAAGGAGCACACGATAGTCGACGCCATTGTCGCCTTGTTTACTCATAAGGTGCCGACGATGAATATTGCGGACGCAGAAACACTAGCCGCCCGTGTCGTGCAGAACATGTTGGCGGAGGAGGCCTTGATCAAAGAGGAGGAATGGGTTAAGTTCGGCAATGGGTCTTTGTCGGGTGTTTTATTCCAGATTACCGGCACAGGATGCTATTCATCTCGGTTGCACGAGCAGGAAACAGAGGTCTTTGGACGCTGCTACTCTCATCATTGTATGCGAACGTTGAAGAAAGTGAACCTGCGGACCCAAGTGATGGAGCAACAGAAGAAGGCCGAGGATTGGGTGACCTTCTACAAGGTGCCGAAGGAGTTGTGGGAGTCGTATCCGAAGAAAGAGATTGATCGCCAGAATAATCTTCACGAGATCGTGACCACGGAGGACTCCTTTATTGGACAATTGGATGTTCTGCGCGAATTGTACCGGGATCAGCTATCGGGTATGCAGCCAAGCATCATTCCTCCAAAACGCGCAAACAAGTTCTTGAAAGATGTTTTTGGAAAAGTCGATTTGGTGAAGAGAGTTAATGAGGATCACCTCTTGGCCCAGCTGAAGTATCGCCAGAAAGAGCAAGGTCCTTTCATCGCTGGGTTCAGTGATATCTTCCGCGAATGGATCCGGAAAGCAAAAGCGGTCTACATTGACTATGCGGCAACGTTTCCTCATGCCAACTATCTTGTTAGGAGTGAAGCAGAGAGGAACATCCAATTCCGGCAATTCCTTGAGCAAGCCCAGAATCACAAGTTATCAAACCGTCTGAGTTGGGACACCTACCTTAAAGCCCCTATCACCCGAATTCAGAGATATACTTTGTTGCTCGCTACGGTGCATAAGAATATGCTTAAGGATAGCGAGGAAAAGGCAAATCTAGCGCAAGCGATTGAGGAGATTAAGCTGGTAGCCTTAGAATGCGACAACAAAGTGGGTGAAACATCTAAGAAGGTTAGTCTTATGGAACTGTCCGCCAAGCTACAGCTCCGTCCAGAGATGAAAAGAGAAGTCGAACTGAATCTGGAGCATCTGGGGCGTGAAATTGTCCATCAAGGGATACTGCAGCGGCCAGGAGTCCGAACTCGTTTCTTACAGGAGACCCATGCCATCCTCTTTGACCATTATTTGGTGCTGGCCAAGCCGGTTCCCAAGTATAAGGTTTTCGATGTGTCGAAACTGCCTATTCCTATGGATCTCTTAGTCCTTGAAAGCACGAATGAAGACCCTGTCGTCAAATCCTCAGTTAGAGGCGTCGCGACTGTAACTCAGCCTCAGGCCGTGGCCACCCGCGCTGTAGATGGCAATGGCGCCAACACTGCTGGCGCAGTGGCGGGCAAAACAATCGTTCCCACCACAGTCCTTGAGAATTCCACAGATAACAAGATTCTTTACCCTTTCAAGATCAAACATCTTGGGAAGAACGGAACGTACACACTCTATGCCTCTTCCTCACAGTCCCGACAGGATTGGTGCGAGAAGATCATTGAGGCGAAAACAAAACACGCTGCAGCTCTCTTTGCGCAGAATGCGGAGCCTTTCAGACTCCGCGTTCTTGCAGATACTGCCTTCGCGTCTTCAGACTATTCCCCGCCCCCAAAGAGCGTTATCATCGAAGGCACACCTCTGGATCGTGCGATTAAAGACGTTGAGCATCGATTTGCTGACCTTAAGAGACCGGCACCCGTCTGTCGGGCAAGTGTTCACTCTGCCACTGTTTTTCAACAACCTCCTGGTCGTATGATGTGTGCAATTGGGACTGATAACGGAGTATATATCTCTGAATATAATGATCCTCGTGGTTGGGTTCGGGTATGTATCTATCTCTACTCGGTGAAAGTCTCTAGTCGGCCGTTCGTAATATGACTAACGTTATTCTAGGCTATCCAAATTCCCCGGGTGACCCAGATTGCCGTCTTTGAAGAATTCAATGTATTCCTACTAATTGCCGACAAGTCCTTGATTGCTTACCATTTGGACGTTGTGTGCCCACCAAGTGGCGTCTCTAACCCAACTACGAGCGACTCGGCTCGCCGAGCACCGCAGAAAATATCAGGAAGTCGTGAAGTGGGCTTCTTCGCTGCAGGACACATGAAGGATCGCACATTGGTGATGTATAAAAAGCGAGATGGACTGTCCTCGACTTTCAAGGTTTGTTCATGTTGCCCTAGCTCCACAAATCTGCGGGACTAATTCGGTGTAGATTATGGAGCCAGTCCTGCAGAAGTCATCAACGAGCAAGAGTCGCTTCTTCTCCCGTCGTTCGCAAACTGAATTCTTCCGCGAATACGACGAGTTCTACATCCCGGCAGAAAGCTACAGCATCAATATGTTCCATTCGTCCCTGGCAATTTCCACGCAGCGCGGCATTGAGATTCTTACAATTGATAAGAAACAGACCTGGTCTGTTCCTGATTTCCGCTCGGAGGCTCCAGAAGCGCAAGCCCAGCTCACCAGTATCGCCGCCCGTATTGCCAATCTACGCCCACTGGGTATGTTCCGTCTCAGTGATAGTGAGTTCTTGGTTGTGTACGCTGAGTGCGCGGTTTACGTGAATAAACATGGAGACGTGTCACGTAGTGTGGTCATGGAGTTTGTCGGACATGCCCATACAGCCTGTCTCTATGGCAAGTTCCTCATACTATTCAACGAAGACTTCGTCGAGGTGCGCAATGCAATGAATGGTCGATTGCGCCAGGTCATCCCAGGTCATGGTGTCGTTTGCCTTGATGATGGCAGCAGTATGCCTGGGTCCGGAGCAAATAGTATTCCCACCACAACAGGCGGCACGGTGAACCTGTCCAGCGGATTGTCCAACGGCGTTGCCCTGGCAAACAATGGCCGTACAGTCAAGATCTGCATGCAGCATCCGGAGTACGAACGGAACCAGATTATTCTCGAATTAATCGAGAACGAAGGACAAAAGGACTAGACAGATTCAGTCTTATTGAGCCCTTACTTCTCTTTCGTCCTAACAAGGGTGTACTCCACAACGTAACTTATGACGAAAATGTACCATCTCATCCTATCTCTGCATGATCTCTTCCCCATTCTCATTTTAACCTTCCCTCACATCATACCTTCCACCGAAAATTCTTCAACTCGGCGGCGATACACGCCTCGATTTGCATATTTATTATTTGTTCTATCACTCATACTTTTTTATTCTTGATCTATACCCCCTTTTTGTCTGCTTCATATTTCACTGTTCGTTGCCAATGTTTTATAGATCCGGAGAACAGTACCTTGTACATACACAAATTTTCACGCCATCTGTCACCTCAGACGCACATTTATGTCCTTGCCACCATTGCCATCTCGCGTAGTATTTAGGGATATCTAATTGTATTGAATTGCTATATGCTGATCTAAACATGTCAGTCGCATAAACTGATAGCGTAAACCGACAGAATCAGAGACCATAAAACACAAAGTAAACAGAACAGCACTCCACAATCCAACGCCTCATAGTCATCAGATTCAAGTTAACGCTGAGGATCAATAGTACATAGGTACATTGGCCATACTTCCCGAAGTGAAGAGTGAAGTATCTAAATGACAGACACCCGACAACGGCAGGAACAAACAACAGCTGAAAAATAAGATCAGAGAGAAAGTAATGTGCAGGACAAACACTCATATCACAACCAACAGAGACAGAGATAGAGCCACCGACACATCCCAAGCCCAGCCATAGACCTCATGATTCAAATTCAACCTTGCTAATGATATTAGCATCATTATGGGAATGGGACGAGCCTTGTCCCTGTTGTCTGCTGCTGCTTCCTTCGGCTGCGCTGTGTTGAGGTTCGTCCTTGTCATCCAGAAGGGATGCATCTTCCTTTTTGTGTATGCTGACCACTTCGGCGCCTTCCAGAAGGTCCCGGTCTGTGTCGCGGACGCTGCGCCGTTCTGGGTCTGCGCCGTAAGCGCCGGCGCCCCAGCTAGAGATGCCGCCGACGATGGCTGGTGGGGCCAAAGTGCCACTGCGAGGATCGTAGTCCTCCTCGTCTTCCTCTTCGTCGTCCTCCTGGGGTCGGCTGAGAGCGTTGCGTTCCAGTTCGCGCTGTGCTTCGTCCATCCGCTTCTTGACCTCGGCGGCCATTCGGATGCCATCTGAAACGATATTGTCCAGGACACCACGCAGGCCCTTTCCTGGTGGAACGATGCCACCGGAGGCACCTGCAACAGTGGCACCTGCAGCAGCGCTGGCGTGGGGTTTCGGCGTGTTGATGTTAGAGAAGGTAGTAAGGTTGGATGAGAGAGACGTGAGTTTTGCTGCGGGAAGTGATTGGTCAGAAAGGCGGAATGACTGAGGAAAGAACGTATCAAAAAATTGCTCTAGTAGCTCGTCGGCCAGTATAACCATGCGGAATGTGGGGAGGGTGATGTGTAGAGGATTGTTCGGGTCGAGGGCTGGATTTGCAGCCTCTGATGCGCCCCGGTTGTGTTGGGTATCACTGTTTTGCTTCTTCGAAACGGATGGCTCAGGTTTCGCTTCATCACCAATATCGATGAGGTCTTCTTCTTCATCATCGTCGTCGTCGCCAATGGCAAATGCGTCAAGTTTTTCGGTTGCTTCTTCTGTATCTGTGTCCTGTCGCTCTTTCGTAGGCTTGCCCTCAGGCTTGCTGGGATCGGCGTACTCAAAGCAGCGGCGGATGAACGAGCTGACACTCCCCAAGAACCTCTCATCAGTACTCAGCTTATCCTGCTCGAAGCGGTCGCGTTCGCCAGCCTCCTCCAGAGGTTCACTCGGGGTAATTGCGCCGTCAAAGCCTCGCCGAGAGAGGAAAAGAAGAGCTTCTGACATTCTTAGAATTCCCTCTCGATCAACAGTGCCATTCCCATTATCATCATACAGGTCGAAAAAGTAGTTGATATTGTTCATGATGTCACGCGGTCCCTTGAGGCGTGCAAGTCCATTGACCACATTTTGTAAGCTGAGCCCCTCAGATGGCTCCGTGGACCACTTCCGGAAGAGTCGCTGCATAAATTCATGGTCCGCTGGTTCTGATTTGTTGTTCCATGCCAAAGACTTCCCAAACCCTCTGAAGCTACCGGCGTTTTGTTCAACATTCGACTCCTTGCGTGAAGACCCCGGGGTGTCTCCTACGGCCCACTTTGCAGTAGCCGCGAGAAAGTCGCGGAAAGCATCGTAATCCATGTGAGTGGGACTAGGGCCGAGACCAACACGGCCAACTTCTCGATCCACTGGAGGGCCCAGTATGGAAGTGCGTTCAACTCTCTTCCTTTGTTGTCGCTTCTTCTCTTCATCCAGAAGTCTCTGCCGCTGCTGGTGCTCATAAAGAACCTCGTAGAATCGGTCATAAATCACGCCCAAATCATCCATGCTGAGCTTCTTGCTGTCAGGTCCCAAGTTCCGAATAGACGTGCGTTTGGCGAAACTCTCGATATTCTCCAAAACGGCGTCCTTGTGCTTCTCACGCTCCTCCGTAATCGTCTGGTGGGTGATTCCTGAAAACTCCTTGAAAGCGACAACCATCAGTTCCTGGAACCGGGTAATGGCTCGCAATTTGGGGTTCTCGGATCTAGGGTGGGCCGATTCGTCCAGACGAGAGAAGTATGACTTGAGGACAGATATGAAAGACCCATCGTCCTGTATGTCCAGAAGCTCCTCGCCATTGATACGAAGGATGGCTAACCCAACTTGAAAGAGGACCTTCGGTCCTTCCAGGAAAAATACATCCAACACCCGAAAGGCAAAAACTAAAGGCATGGAGTTGATATAGAGAGAAAGGAACCATGGGAGTGACACAACAGAAAGTTGGACATCGGATTTGGTGAGATGCTCCCAAAGGATCGGCATGGTCTTCTCGACAAGGGACTCAAACACCTTCTGATCGAGTAATGTCCCATACATGGTCGTTGAGTAGTAACCTGGCAATAGACGGTCGCACAAAACGGACAGGAGGAAAAAGGCTTGCGCCTCGGACATATAACTAATGGAGTTAGCGATGACTTAAGTTGATGATGACGAGGTGGTATACATTAAAAGGGCTGCGACGACGATATTCATAGCCTGACAGTACCCAATCTCCGCGTTGGTCCAACTGTAGGCTGTCAAAACTCTACGAAGTCGTCCGATGCCTTCTTCGCTTTGAAACCCAGCATATTCAGGCAAACTCCGGTTCAGATCTTTTTCAATCTCATCGATGGCCAAGGATTCTCTCCCGGAGAATTTCGAAAGTGTCTGGGTATATAGGTCTGGAGACCTGAGGCGGAGGTACAGAGATCCGGACGACAACTCCCAAATTTCACCACGGAGACGGTTCGGAAGCCCAACCCGGATCAGCTTATGGAAGGTGGGTTGCCGAAGAAGAGTTGCGTTGCGGCCATTTTCTACAGGAGGTTTTAATATACGATCTGCATGGGGGCGAAGCCGAGCCTAGGATATCATACCTCTGAAATATTCCCCCCATAATCTCATTTTACTTCTGTCCCGGAGCTTGCGCGCATCTCCGGGATAGCGAAAGATCATCCCTAGGCCGGCATCTGGCGGCTGGCGTACCTCTGCATTATCACCGTCCTGGGCCTTGGACTTGGCACCAGACAGCAAATACTCCGAGTAACAATCATTTACGACTACCCGCAAATTCTCGATTTCTTTCATGCTTTCCCGCAATCCCTTCTTCAGCCCATCGCAGAATCGTTCACAGGCCTGCCTGCTCCCGACCAGCTGAATCGTAAATCGTTGGGGGATAAAGTTGGGGCTCTGTTGCTTCCCCAGCGCACCGTTCCACGTCGTGAGTGCGAGCGAAAACACATGGCTCAGGCTATTCAAGCGTTCCACTCGCCGGATGCAACAAAGGGGGAGGGTAAAACCATTACCGAACGGACCCGTTCCATTCGTTTGACCGGCCCAATGGGTTGAAGCGCTGTGGGTTGCAGAAGGCACAAAGCTGGTAGGTTGAGTAGTAAAGCAGATAAACCGTTCGCTCAAATGAAGCCGGCCGGCATAGCGATTCCCGGCACGCTCAAGATTGTGAGGTTGATCTCCGGAGGATGTGGAAGAGGAGGTGTGTGGGACAGGAAGGATCAGTTCGGCAGTTATCTCTTGTAGGGGATTTTGAGAATCCGGAAGTCGAAACTGCTGGCGAAACAGCGAAGCTTTCGAAGGGTTGCGATCGGTCGAAGTGAGCGTGGGGAGAGTGAAGTTGGCCGGGTCGATCAATGACTGGGCTTTTTGAACGAAAGACGACGTCCACTGCATCATGGTGCCGGATCTGACTCACAGAACCTCCCGACACCGAGTAATCCGAGACGTCTCTCAGCTGCCTGAGCGGAGGAGGTTGTAAGGCTGAAGCTAAGGCCGGGCGGAAAGCGGCAGATGGGTGCAGCTCACGACGGCGATCAAGCTCGGGGCAGTCAGTAGTTATATAAGCACGCCCTTCGATGGAAGTGTGAGAAATGGTAGGTCAATGCTCATCGTAAAGACAGGCGCAACATCCTTCCAAGGGGCTTACGCGCCGCAGTAAACTTGGAGCCGAAGATGTTTAGACTGATTGCTAGAAGCGGAAGAGGGGAATCATGGAACCTTACGCCCGGCGGCCTTCCTGTCAAGGCATCCACCGCTGACCACGTGATGCCCTGCAGGTGAAACAGCCAAGAGCGGCCGGCGTCACGTTCTATTGAGCTGGCGTCATTAATTCTCTTGTACATACAGTACTGCAGTGGTTATGTTCCCTAGCAATACATGGGTGTGGTCATTGCACCAGTCGGGGACTAATACAATTTCGATTCCTAAACTCATAAAAAACCGAACTACACAACAGCCCTCAGGAATTGTTCAAATGCGCAGGCGACGCATGTTCCCGAGAGGGCAGAGTATACAAAATAGTAATAACAAAAGGACGGATGAAGGAGATAGTAGACCAAGTAGAAAAAAAAAGGTGATGGTAAATGAAAGAAAGTAGGCTTGAAGTCAATCTTCCCTAAAAGTCGCTGCCAACCAATAACAAATGCCTAGATCCTATTCCTGTTTTGGCAGAGCTGAGATAGCTTCCCGCCGACCCTTTGTCCTTCCCAGAAGAAACATTCTGTCTATCTCAACGCCTGGAAAAGTAAAAATAGTTCAGTTCTTGTGGTCCGCTGCTGCCTCGGCTGGGCCCTCCTCGTCACTGTAGGCAGGGGGAAGGTCATCGGTAGCCTCGGTCATCAAGCCCTGCTTCTCAGAAGTAGTACCTTGCTCAAGAGACTCCTCACGGTCAGAACGGCGATAGCGCTGCCACAAGAACACTACCACCTGGCCAACCAACATACCCACAGCACTGGCAGCCAATCCTGCCAGAACGCCCAGCGCAGCCGGGATGACAATGAAGCGGACAACGCGAGAGGCAGTGCGCTCCCAGTTACCGTGAGGGCCATGGTGCATATGGTGGTGGTGAGGGTGACCGGGACGTCCCATGTGGCCTTCCGCCTGGGGCGGGAATGGCATACCACCATGGTGGGGGTGAGAAGGACGAGGACGGCCGCAGTGCGGCTTGGGACCCATAACTCCGAGCATACGGGCTTTGGCAGCAGCAAACAGCGCACGAATGCGGTTGAGCAAAAGTCTCTTCAGGCACATTGGCTTTCCGCGGCACTGTCTCCAAGAAACACGGTTGGGGGTGTTGTCCTCGATATCGGTCTTGACCATGTAAAGGTTACCCTCGGGGTCGTGGAGGAGGCTGATTGCTACGGTGTTCAGGGGTACCGGGTGGCTGTCCAAGTCGAGGACAGTGAAGCGAACAGCGACCAAATCGACAGGTTCCTCTGGCGGAGAAGGCAGTGGCAACATCTCGACGGCATATCCCAGCGGGATAGGTTCCGACTCCTCATCATCCGATAGACGGCGCTGGACCGCGGTGATGACGGTTGGAGGAGGGGGTGGGAAGATCTGACGGCCGTTGGCCAGTAAGGAACCATCCTCAATCGAGAAGTTCAGCGACTGTAGTGAATCATTAGTGATTCTGTATGAGTTTGGTCGAGACTATCAAGTCCTATACTACGATGGGCGGGGGGGGGATCCACTTACCAAAGCGGTTTGGAAACCGTCAGTCCAGCTGACCTTGCCATTTTCGGTGACTTCTCTGAAAGGGCACTCAGTGCAAAGGAGATCGACATTCTGCTGCTGGGAAGCGTGAGATTCCAGAGGATGAAGACCGGCAAATTCGGGTTCAAAGGCGATGGCCTCTCCTTCGACTTCCGGAACGACTAGGAAAGCGTTGGCGCCTAGAACGGCGGCGCTCCCGAGAAGGAACGAGCGGAGATGCATGATGTTGGTGGAAGGAGTTAGAAGATGGACATGAGAGTTGGACAGAGATTAAGTATGATCAGTTGAATATGATCCGAAGCTGACTGAAGACAAAGGAGATGACGATGAATGATGATATGGGGGGGAAAAGAGAGAAAGAAAGAAGTCCAGAGAGAGGCTAGAGGGAATGGAAATGGGGGAATAAAGGAAATGTGTATGCCTGAAGATTAAGGACAGGGCGGCTATGGATTCCTCTGGTTCGCTGAATGAATGCCTGGTGGCGGAGTACGTGACGCAACACTATGTTCCAGGCTTTACTTCATAGGGTTTAGCGTCCTCTCCTCCTTGGGGCCGTCGTTCGAACTCCATCTTAAAAATAGACTCGGATTTGCAGTAAATGAAAGCTTATGCTGTTCAAGAGTACTCAATATATACAACAACATTAATTTTACCCCAAAACGAGATTTCACAATAGCCACCAATATCGAGGATCCCATCTATCATGGTCCAGCGCCAGATTAAACCTTCTCCGCCGCCTCCGGTTTCTCACTGTCACTGTCAAGGCCTACATAGAAAGTTAACAAGGCCAAACCCATGATGCCGACGTCAGGTTAGATGGGAAGAAATGATACGAGAAAAAAAACAACTCCATAGATGTTCCCGAAAGTTGCGACTGGCACGGTGGTTTGCCGCGAAAGGGTCACGATACGGTCTCTCTAACGCTCCTGCACTGTGGCCTCCTCAATGATTGGCCTGTTCAGCCCTTGATGTTGCTCTTCTCCGGGCGTTGGGAGAGCTTTTCCTCGCCCAAGAGAACGAGCACCCTTTCTGGAACTGTACTAATGAGGTATCCAAAGGTGTGCACACCAAAACAATCAGGAGGTCACGTCACCACAATGCCATCGGAAGTATATTCGTTCTCTTGCTCATCTCGTAGGCTAACATTTGCATGAATTCAAATTCGGAGTCCCGGTTCCTCTGGATTCTCGTACGCAAGTCTATCGGTGCCTGGTCTGTTTCTGGCAATTCCTGGAGGTTAGTCTCGCTACGGGGTCGCGTATACCACATGAATATGATGCAAAACAGTAATAGCCACCACTTGGCCCCAACCCTCAGAGCGGATGTGCTCTGCAGATTCTGCCGTTCCTTACCACTTCCCTGTCTAGATGGTTGCTCAATTACTGGAGCGATTTCTTGTTTGACATCAAGGTACGGATCCCGAATCGGAACTAGCTCGCCCTCCCCATTCATATAGAAGCGGGACGATTTGTAGCGCATTGAAGAAATTGACGGTTCTTCAGCTCCTGCTGCATTATGCATAGCCTGGTAGCCTGCAGCCTGAAGCGACGGAGAGATTCTGATGCGCTGCCGGTCTATTATTGGCCGGGGCCTTGGTATTGATTGTCGTTGTAGAGCTGGCGCTCTGGCCTTCACTGGGAAATATATCACCCCCGCATGCCATGGTCGAAATGATCTCGAAATACCTGAAATGCTCATTTCTTCCTGCCTCTTTTTGCCTTCCTTATTCTCGCTCTTCCAGATTGCTCTTGATATGCGGAGTGGCTGTGGGATTAGACTGGGGGGACTAAAATTGACGTAGAGATGTTCGTAGAAAAACTATCAACGTCGAGCATGTTAGCCGTTAATTGTGTGGGAAGGAAAGGATCCGAAGCCCTCATTGTGTCAGGGGCCGCCATTGTCGTCCATTGTCCAGGTGATACATCACCCTGTTCAGGTTATGGTACTGGTAGCCTCCGTCTTAGTTGAATGAAATCATTATATTTCTATGAACCACATCACACTAGTCTTGTGTTGGCAGGGCATAAAGCATGGCACAGTCAAAGGTTTCCTGCGATGCTTGAGTAAGCTCTACATCTAGAATAAAGGTATGCGGATCTTTGGGCTGGCCGGCTGGATTCTGTGGGTCATTGAACATGAAAGTATCCTGCGTTTCAGTGCCATATAAATGAAACCAGTCGTTTTGGCCTGCATCACTCTCACTCAGTCCTACCCATCTTGTGACGCAGCTTGCCATCCACTCACCTACAGCCGTTGCCTACAGCGGCTGGGTGCCGCTGGCAAACATCTGCCCCTCTCCTAGACTGGGATGACCTCCTGGCGGTATAGGAATAGATGAGTGGCGTATTGTTTCGGGTGGCTCATATTCACTTTCACTGTCCTCTTGCATCTGCGCATTTGCTCCGTTGGCTCCGCGACTAGTCTGGGCCTCAAACATTATGCTTGGGTTTCTCCTCAGGACAGGATCTAGGCCACAGTCAGACCATTCCCCATCGATCAAAGCATCTAAATCCCGTTCCAAATTAGCCAAATAGGAGGCAGCACGCCACATAGCGTCGCCCCCATCATCAACCTCTGAGACAATATCCATCTTATCAGCCAAGAACTGCCGATAGCTCCTGCAGAGACTCTCCATCTCATCAGCGGCATGACTGATTCAAAAGAGTATCTCCCCCAGAATCTCACCTTCCTCGACGAGGCTATACTTCCACGCACAAAGGTCCGCAGCCCAGCACGCATTATCGAGCTGCCCCATGCGCCGCCAATACTTGTCGATCATAGCTTACCCGTCCTCCGACATGCCATTCAAATGATCGATCGTATACCCCGGAAAGCGAAGCTGAGGCTCCAACGCCTTCGTCTTCACACAAGCGTCAGTCAGCAACTCGCTATATCTCATTGTCTGCTCTTGAGCTTTCGTGTAGGCCTTCTCGGCTGATCGAAAATAGTGCTTCTGGGTTTCGAAAATCTACAGCGCAGCGCACGACGCATATTGCGCGAGCTGGTACGATTGGTGTGCGGCTTCGAGGTCCTGTCTGTATTTTTCGTTCTCACACAGCAGTACGCGGACTGTCTGTATGAGCTCTTGGTTTTTGGTTTGGAGACTATATTCATCTCTTAGAAATTGTTGTATGTCCCTCATAATAGCTTCCATGCTCACAGTTGAACAAGCTGGTGAGAGATATTGGTCTTTCTGCGTCGCATCGGGATCTCGAGTTGAAAGACCCTTCAGAATCTTGGTGGCGGAAATTTATTGTCGAGGAAGAGCGAATACGGTGAGATGAATATGCAATATGTATAAACTACTAGTTAACATTTTATAGATCCCTCCTTTATGTTTTCTGTATTGACTCGGCGATCACAATGTTGCACAACTCACCTCCACGGATGGTGGTGTCCGAATTGAAAATGGATATAGCCTGCCCAGAAGAATGCTTCCAAGCGGGATCAGCCACAGAATGCTTCACAACCTTGAGTGCATGGAAGGACAGCATATTTTGGCGCGAAAGACTGTCAATGTCGGCCGTGGTAAGGAGAATTTGTCAGAGGAGCTTGGACGATCATCTTGTACATGAATTTTCCCGAATGGGAACTCTGAATATGTGTACAGTTGTACTATGTAAGTGCCAGCATATGTACATTCGAACCGCTGCTGATCTATTCTATGGCATAGCACTCCACTCGCTCATATTTAGTCTTCAGAACTCGCTTATTTTCGAGTCTACCTTTACGCCCGTCCGGACTGGATTGGCGAACTGGGGACGTATCTGGAACAAGAGAATTCCTGAAGACAGATACACACCGGATAATCCGCACACTATCTGGAAGAAAATAGGCTTTGTACGTTATGCCGCCGAATTCTGGCATTTGGCACGAATCATTGTGGCTAGAGTACAATCGGGAAGTCTTCCCAGAAGCCAGAGGGAATCATCTCGATACGACCATACAGATATGGTGGATGTCAATGGATTGATAATGGAATATCGACAAATGAGTCTAAGTGCACCTCCTCTCACATAATATCCGTTAGGAAAGAATACCAGCTAGGCTTGTTTGACGCTGGATGTCCGCCTGCGGACCTTCACAACGAAATCAGTTGGCTTAACAAACCAGTAGTTCTCAGTGGACCACTTCTGGTTTGTGGTAACAAAGTCGAAGTCCCGAATAAGACGGGGAATCAATTTCGACATTTCGAGAATGGAGATGTGCTTTCCAAGACATGTTCTCGATCCGAGACCAAACTATCCGAAGTTAACGCTATTGTTGAGGAAGACGAAGCAGGGATCTTACCGGCATGTACATCTCGTTCATAATTTTCAGTCTTTCCGGATCAGACTCCGCCTCTATCCAGCGCTCTGGACGAAATTTCTTTGCATCTGGGTATATTTCTTCATCATAATGTGCCACCCACGTGTTTATTCCTACCGTAGTGCCTCCCGGAAAGTAATATCCACTAATCTCCGCACCACCCGCGGGAACGACCCTCCACAGCGGGAGACCAGTGGCACTGTGCATACGAAGAGCCTCCTTCATAACAGCCTGGAAGTAAGGCATTTCCTGACTTTCTTTAAACGTCACACGAGCACTGCAGCGGCCTTGCGCGGTAAAGTCATCCACTTCGCGACGAAGTTTCTCCAGAACCGCAGGATAGTGCAGCAGGTGGTACATTATTGATGAAAGACTGATAGCGGTGGTATCTGATCCGGCAATCACGTTTGACAAGCCCATCATGAATAAGTGATAATCAGTGACCTTCTCTGGATCCTTGTCTCGAGCGAGGATCATCTTCTCGAGGAAGTCCTGCGTCTGCAGCGTCCCTTGCTCTGGATCACGCTTGGCAGGCTCACTGTGTCGGCGAATTTTATCCTGCACATATCCCATGATGTACGTTCTTCCGCCTGCGCCAGACCAGCTAAAATGGCTCAGAAGGTCAAATAACCGCGGATGCCATTCCGGGTAGATACCGATCAGAGTACTGTACACCATGGTCTTCTGCAGCGCAGCGATGGTACCTTCAATGTCATCGCCCTGGTCCAAGAACCCTATTTTCATCAATACATAGCCATCTCAGACCCATAACCGCATATATGTACTCACCGAACCGCTTTCCAAATGTAATCTCCCCAATCACGTCAAAAGCATAGCACTGGAACCAGTGCCCAAGATTGAGACTTCCTTCCTTCTGCGCGTACTCCGTCAACCGCTGGGAAAAGATATCGGCACAATGGTCCACAAATTCCTCATAGTGCACCAACGAGCTCATCGAATACAATCCTGAGAATCTCTTCCTCGTTTCGGCTACATCGGCCCTTAGCTCTATATTCTCGCACAAACTACAGAGCGAAAACGAGAACCAGAAAGACAGAAAAAAGAAAACATACCATGTCTCCGAACATCCCGATCGGGAAATAACGTCCACCGCTCAGGACTCGGGTGCTTCCACCCCTCGTACCATGCCGACTTGGTAAACTTGGTCCCCGTCCCGTAGACCAGCTTCACCGCGGCCCGGTCACTGATACTGTAATGGTCCGGGGCGATACGCACAACCGGACCATATCGCTCATGAAGACGGACATTATCCTCTTCAAAGTGGCCCCGTCGGACACGATCAAAATACCATAATTTCGTGAGACGAGTGATGAGCGGCCCAGGAACGGCCAGGAGGGATTTTGTTGTCAGAGTAGTGTAGATGAGGTGAAGAACATGGTAGGATACGACGAGAACGGGGAGGAGGAGTAGGATATACATCTTGAAATATAAATCCTCTTGCTTTCTTTAGGGGATTTGGCTGTGCAGATGATACTTCAGGAAGAGAAGGAAATTGGGCTTCCGCATGCGTTATATAGATCGGCCGGATGCAAGTGAGTGCTTGTTTGCTGGATCCGGGGATTGGTTTAATCATTCTTCTCCGCCCCCACCCCCACCGCCACTGCGGAGCTTATGGGATGGGCAGCTTGATTGGATTCTGGGTTTGTGAGGTTGTATGGCTTACTGAAATCTAGTATCTGATGGGTAATACTATCTACAGCTTTCTTGGGACAACGAAGCACTAGATCAATTGGTTGACAGCCTTCTTAATTTCGAAGAACTCCGAGGAGTGGTGTATTTTGTTGAGAATTCTACTTTTGTTTCAAAAGAATGATATACGGACTATATTGGATCCCAGCAATGTCATTGCGCTGACAAAATACATAACATATATTATAGAGTTATCGCCCTGAGCCAAACGAAAAGAAAATACAGAGAGGAGATACACCGCTACCCAGGTATACAAAGCCCCCATCAAATCCAAGAATTAAAAAAATAAATAAAAACCCCCACGTGGCCATGCAAACAAACCAAAACCTCCCAATCTATTTTCTATCCCCCCAAAGCCCAACAATACCCATTGCAAGCGCAAGACCCGAGAAGACGGCGCGCACACGCTGGAATCTCCGCTCCGTATCCATCTCGCGCTGAACACTCTCGCCATTAACATTCTCTTCCGCCTCCACGACGACGAGATCCTCCTCCTTCTTCTGGACGTTTTTGCGACCGAACGACGCGCAGCCGACATCCTGGACGAAACTCTGGATCCACGCCTTGAAGCCCATCGACCGGTGGAAGAAGTAGTCCGCGACGTAGGTGCCCGTGATCGAGGTGGCGACCATCCAGATCAGGTACGGGTGTTTGCGGTGTTTCGGGGAGGCGCAGTATGCGAAGAGAAGACAGCCATTGGCGACGTTGGTGAGACGCAGCCCGTGCTTGCGATTTAGGCGCTTTACTTCGCGAAGAGAGCGGGAGGCGTTGGCGGAGGTCGGGAGGAGAGATAGAGATGGGATGGTTACGGTTGAGGCAGAGTAGGAGAGGCCCTGATTTTTGATTAGTTTTTCTGTTCTTTTAGGGTTTGTTTTCTTGAGTTGGGGGGTTGGGAGTGTGGTGGTTGGTGTATGTTGTTTTGAGAGGGTTAACTTTTTTATTCATGTCGATAGAAGGGACGCCTTACTGTTAGAAGACCGAGGGAGACGGTGCCCACGAATTTGCTGACGGTGAGTGGACAGGCCATGATTGGGAGTGATAGAGCTATTGAGAAGGAGAATGCTCTATGGGTGTAGTAGTAGAGGCCAAAATAATCAGAGATCCCTTGCGATAGTTGAGAGTGGCTCATTCACGGTGGGTTTGGAGATGAGAAGGAAAAGAAAAGAATAAATGAAGATTAAATTGTTTGATTCATGTGGAGTTTTGTCAAACATGACGTCGTGACAGTGGCCCAATACCAGGCGGCCAATCAGAGTGTCCGGATTAGCCCGTCCGGTGCATTGGCCGAAGCTGTACATTCATGTATACATCTGTGATTTTATTAAATTCATATTTATATAGGTAATCATCTTAATTGCAGACCTTTGAAAATCATTGAGAGGAGGTTAGTTTACGAATTGATTCTTCAGATTGACACAAACTTGTCATACCGGAATAGACTCTTAGCAATATCACCAAGACTACAGATGCACGTGATATATGCAGCCACATCTCGAGCATCGCATATCTTCATAAACATAAGAGGATTCTTAGTATATAAACTTACTTATACTCATTCTGGGATTAAGCAAAGTAGTCTCTTGCCAAGAGTCTTTATACGCATCTTGCTCTGCACTAGACAGTGTTCATTAGACATTTAAATGATTTGATGTTACCACTCCCGAGGCTCCAACCGAACCGCGGCATTTCCCCCCCCCCAATGATCCATCCATCCCTTTCTTCGGTGGAGCATCTCCGCAAAAGCCAATTAAGAACCGACTCGGCGCCAGACTTCAACCTTCTATCTCTGTTGTACATACCATACCTCCATACCTCCATACCTCCATACCTCCATACCTCCATACCTCCATACCTCCATACCTCCATACCTCCATACCTCCATACCTCCATACCTCCATACCTCCATACCTTCATACAACGGTGACATACATTCATAGACAAAATGCCACTCGCCAAGTCAGAATACCTGAGTGATACGTGGAAGGATGGCCTCTTCAGTATGTATTTCCTTGTCATATAGTGGGCGCCACGTGAATATCGCTGAACGCGGATAGCAAATAAGGTCGTCTTCTGCACCGGAGGCGCAGGAACCATCTGCAGTGCTCAGGTCCGCGCCCTCGTCCATCTGGGTGCAAACGCCTGCATCATTGGCAGGAACGTGGAAAAAACCGAGAAAGCAGCCCAGGACATCGCCACGGCTCGTCCAGGTGCCAAGGTCATTGGCATCGGTGCAGTTGATGTGCGCAAGTTCGATAGTCTGAAAGATGCAGTGGACCGCTGTGTCAAGGAGCTTGGTGGTATAGACTATGTTATGTAAGAGTGAAACCTCTCGTCTTTGTCTGATTACTTCAATTAACGTTGTTCAGCGCTGGTGCTGCTGGGAACTTCCTCGCTTCGATCAACCAGCTCTCGGTCAACGCTTTTAAGTCGGTGATGGACATTGATGTCCTGGGTTCTTATAACACCCTGAAAGCAACCATTCCGTACCTGGTTGAGTCTGCCAATAAGCACAAGGTCGACTCCAAGTCCCGTGAGTAGTATTCAATGAGCTATCTATGCTATCGCGAGAGATATGCTGAGTTGCTATTTAGTGAAGCCGTCTCCGCTAGGCACCGGTGGACGCATCATTTTCGTTAGCGCTACCATCCATTACAGGACCATGCCCTTCCAGACGCATGTGTCAGTAGCTAAAGCTGGCGTCGATGCCCTGTCGCACAGTGTTGCCATTGAATTTGGCCCTCTAGGCGTGACGTCCAATATTATTGCCCCGGGCCCAATTGCATCGACAGAGGTACGCTCAAAAATCCTTTTTTTCTTTTTTTTTTTTTTTTTTTTACATCAACAATCACATTCATACTGACTGGATCAGGGTGTGGATCGCTTGGTTCCTGCCGATGCTATGGAAGGATACATAAAGACGCAGCCCCTCGGACGCTTTGGTTCTATCCGGGACATTGCTGATGCCACAGTGTACCTCTTTGCTGATACCGGGAGCTATGTCTCTGGTCAGACACTAGTTGGTATGTACCCACGTGTCACTGAGAAGAAGAAGCCGACTTACTGACTTTTGCAGTTGACGGTGCAAGCTGGCGTATGTCTGCTGGTGGTGCAGCATCGGGAAGCCTGCCATATCCCGACTTCCTTCTTTCGGGAGACGCCGTTCCTAATGTGAAGGGACAGAAATCGAAGCTTTGAATTGATTTTTGCATTCTGTGAATATGCTTTATATATAACGATAGTTTAGATCTTCAATCTGATATACAGTTGTGCATTTTATCTCTCGCCCTCGACCCACAATATTGTTGCACCTGTAGTCAGTCTAATCCCGTTCCAAAGGTAGTTGCCATAGGCCTCAGCCCAGTATGGTCCTGAGTACTGTAGCTCTGGGACACTCGTATTCACTCAACCTTCAAAGCTACCAGCATAACAATAGACATAAAAGCCCCAAATTACCTTTGGGTGAGACGTGTATGTTCTCTTCTATTCTCACGATCACCCCTGATGCTCAGATTTGATGCGTAGCGATAGTAGCATAATATCGTACTTCAACTGCGACTCTCCTTTTCTATAACTATCACCGCTACCTAGTTTCACAGTTGCTGATTTCAGGCTTCCGACTTCCCTAACACCTCTCATTATCTACGTCTTGATGTACTCCCTTTCTATCTATTAGCATTTATACCTCCATTCATCATGTCCTTTCACGGAGGGTTCTCACAATGTACCTGGCAACAAGCTGTAAATTACACACTAACAGCGTATCACCACCACCCGCGGTACAGCGAAAGTACCGACATGAGAAGACTTACCGTGACCATCATTGTATGCCGGTATCTGCGACTTCTCGTCTGTGCCTTGATGGAGCCCTCTCTTTTTTGTAATGAACATATTAAGTATGTCATCTGCAGGCACTCTACACGCCTCTTCTTCCATTCTGTTTGTCCTTCGAGGACAGGTGGTGTGGTTGCCATGGCAGACTTTTCCTGGAATATCTCGTTGCTGAATACCAATTCTTCCACAGTGTCGAGCCACATCCTTGCACGCAACTCATCTCCATCATGGGGTGAAAGACAAGCCCCGATAATTACCATAACACATAATAGGGTCAGTGGTGCTGTCTGTGGATTAAAAGATGGTCGGTGCACAATCGGACAGTTTGGGTACCAGAGGGACCAGAAATATCCCAAGAAGCGGCGCATGTTGTTGGGTGCAAACAAGGTACTGCATGATTCTTGCACTGAGGGGCTCCAGTCCAGCTCGATGATACTTTGGTCCGCTTTCCGAGCAATGAGAGCTCGGAGATCATGAATGATCTCTTGACTTCTAAGAAAAAGAAGATCTGAGTCGTCAGGGGTCATATGTACCACAGACGGGTCGATCGTAGTCTCAAAGGCGTCTCCCCATGAATTGGGAAAGACGTGTATCCTAGCTGAATGACAAGTCTCACGCAGGCCCGTCGCGTCACAGTCGTATCCGTACACTTCAATATGTCGTTCATGCTCTAGTAACATCATCTGCCATTGTTTGAGCGTATCCTGGTCCAAGAAAGTCGCCATCCCATTGGCGCTTGTAAAGTATGCTAGGAATTCTAATCTCCCCGCCAGGGCTGTGCTATCTGGTGTTAGATCTTGGGAGTACAACAGATCGAGGGCTTCGAAATCCGACGAAGTAGGAATATTGGCTAGGCAAGCGTCGTCGCCAGCTACGTCTAGGTCTGTGTTTTGGAAAAGAGCTTCGTTGGCACTGTGACCATTCCCCCTATTATACATGGGGGGCAGCGTGTCATGATCATTGATGACACTGGGCTGTGCTTTGCATGTTTTCTCATGACGTTTCATTGCATCTCTGCGACATTAGAGTCACGCGATCAGAAACGGTGTCCATCAAACGTACTTTCGCGTAAAGGTTCTCTGACATAGCGCGCATGCGTATGGCCGCTCATTGTCATCTGCGGCTGTTAGCCAACTTCATGGCCATGGGTGGGCTGCATACGTGATCTGAGATGCCGCCTGAGATGCTCCATCCGAGTAAAGTGAGCAGAACAGACGCTGCACAACCATTGACGGTGGGACATTGTGCGTAGAAATAGTTTATCATGCAAGTTGCTTTTCTAAAGGGTATGTTTACCCTAAGAGGATAGAGTTGTATCGGAGTACGACGGTTCTGAATCAGAGCGCTTGGCAACGATGCGGGAGATCGACCGGAGTCGTCGTAAGATGCGGGGAAACAGCACTCGGTTAATCACTGCCGATGTGGAGCCGAGTGGTTGGTCGCATCGGTAAGCATGTACATACTATCATAATATCGTAATTCCCTGTTTATCCAGTGAGAAGTGCTGTAGTGCTCGGATAAACATAACATATTGTAGTATAATGGCTGGTCCAAGCCCGATTAACAACGTGTGGTACGGGGTATTGATTCCGTAAAGCGGTGGCAGAATGAAACACAGTCGTTATCAGTATAAGTGCCGGTGTTTATATCCAATGTGCTTTTGCCATGCTCCAAGCGGTATTTGGGCCAACCGAGGCGTTCAACAGCATTACCATGATGCCGCTCGGTAGGTTTATTTCAATCTTTTCCCTTGCTCTGACTATGCCCAGCTTAACTAGTATATGATATAGACCAAGTCAGTGGAATGGTGACACTTGCATGACCAACGCACGCGTGCTTACTGACAATCTGTCTAGGTTCATTGATATCTGTAACCGTGCTGCAATATGCCTTGTGTGGTATTTGCATGTCAACGAGTGTGCTCTTTCTTCCTTCTCACGGTCTTGATGCCTTTTCTGAATGTGTGCCAATTTCACTGCAGCAGCTAGCGGCGGATAGATTATTCGACCGCGTATGAACAGGGCCTAGAGATTGAAAGGTCTCTCCACTTACTCTAAAGCAAATGCATTGCTTCCCATTAATTGGGCAACTGGGACTTATATGAATGGGGCTGTATTAAGGCAATATGGGTCAGACTAACCAGATACAGGTCGGCCTGCGAGACGGGCTGTTTCACTGACTCTCAATTCGAAACTCGTATATCTAGAGTAAACAGAACACCTTCGAGGTAGTTATCTCTAAGATAGAAAAAAATACAGCCAAATTCAAGTACCAGTCGAATAGGTACACTCGCTGGATATGCTAGTAATCTGCTGAAGAGGCTTCTGCTTTCTATCATACTTGTTGATGATCACTTCGATTTCTTAACATAAGACACCTCCGTCATAGCATCTACAATCACATTTAGAAAGCTATTTGAGAAGGGCATGTTTATTGTGTTGGGATCATGATTATGTACACAATTAGAACTTCAGGACAGCTTTGCCTTTGTTCCTGCCATAGAAAATGCCCACCAAACCCTCAGCTGCGTTTTCGATACCAACAGTCTCATGGGTCAGAGCCTTGAAAGTCCCTTCGCTAATCCACTTTTGTACCTTCTTCTGGTGCTCCTCCATGTAGGCATCGGCAAAGCCTGGGTTTGCGACAATAAATCCACGCATCTCAAGACTCTTGGTAACAACCTTGTGTAGGTTCTTAATCGGATGCGGAGCACTATTGTACTCGGAAATCATTCCACAAGCGACGATGCGGCCGAACTGATTCAAGGCATCAATGGCAGCCTCGAGATGTTCGCCTCCAACATTTTCATAGTAGATATCCAACCCCTGGGGGGCAAGCCGAGCAAGGGCACTCGCAGGCGTCTCTTTCTTATAGTTGAAGCCACCATCGAATCCAAGCTCATTCAAAATAAAATCCAGTTTCTCATCCGAGCCCACACTACCAATGACTTTCAAGCCTTCGTGCTTCGCGAGCTGGCCAACAACCTGACCAACGGCGCCACTGGCAGCGGAAATAAAGATTGTTTCACCCTGCTTGGGTTTACCAATCTTATAAAAGGACGAAAATGCTGTGAGACCAGGCATACCAAGGGCACCCAGGAAAACGCTCAAGTCAATCCCCAGGGGATTTTGCAGGAGGCGGACTTTGGCAATGGAACCCTCATCTAGTGAGACAACCTCTTGGATCGGGATTTGGCCGATGACGATGTCTCCCTCTTTGTAAGAAGCGTTATTAGAGCGAATAACCTTGGCAATACCAAAGCTGTCAATGGGCTTATCCAACTCAAATGCCGGGATATACGATGTCGCGTCCGCGGGTCTCATGCGACCCCGCATGTAGGGGTCGAAACTAGCATATAAGGATTGTACAACAATACCGTTCTCAACTGGGGCGGTATTTTTGTCGTATAACGCTGGTTGAATGGTCAGATCTTCCCCAGGGACAGGGTATCCCTTTGGGATCTGTTTGAAGATCAAGGCCTTGTTGGAGCTCATCATGTGGTAATATTTAAAAGACGGGAGGATATATTAAATGGACTTTGATCGAAGAAGTGATGAACGAAAAAGATCAAGTCGTGGAATTCTCTGTCTTCTTATAAAATAACGATAGGGCAACGGCCAGCCCTGGGCTGCAAGGCTGCCATAGACATTTCAAGTCCACCCATCGAGAAGATGTTCGAAGTATAGTGAATGGAGGAGGCACAAATTAGTCAGAGCACCGAGAAGTTCACCAACGTTCCCATATTGTGTGGACCCTGACGATCAGGATAAGTAAAGGAAAGCGTGGTTGTAGTGGGTCCTGGCGGAGGATTTGATCTGCCCGTCCCCGACGGCAGGAACCGTTTCATATCTTCCATCTCATTCTAGAGGGAGTCCGGGCGATATTCTGCGCATGAATAGGCTATCAAGAGCCTAAATATGTTTTTTTTTTTTTTTTACCGTTTATTCATCAACTTGGTTCGTTGACTAGTTAAACAGAACCGAGAACGCGAGTGGAGTTGAAAACTCTATTTAAAGCTTCCAGTGTCAAGGCTTAAGATATGTAACCCAGCTCCGAGCTCTGTCGTCATTTTGCTCTTTCTTTAAAATACGTGCCTGCATCTCAAAAGCAGTTCTAGCTCGTCTTCTCTTTCTTCAATTACTCCCTTGTTAAATTGTTGCCGAAATGCTATCGATCAACATCCCTTCCTACTCCGACCCGTCCGGGTACATACTTTCCGAGCTACCAGAACCGGAAATCACCGACTCAAAAGACGTGATCATCAAGGTCCATGCGGCTAGTGTGAACCCAGTTGATCTGAAAAAGGCAGAAGGTGTTCTAAAAGCAGCACTCAAAGACACGTAAGTACACCCTTCAGAAGAAAGCCGTCGTGACTAACATAAACCAGGTTCCCCTACAAGATTGGATACGATTGTGCCGGCATAGTGACCAAAACTGGGCAAAGTGTAACGCGGTTTAAACCCGGCGATGAAGTATACGTTCGATTACCAGAGTCGCATCGGGGAGCGTGGAGTGAATATGCTAAATGCCCGGAAGAATTCATTGCTCTGAAGCCACCATCTCTGTCATTCGAGAGCGCAGCCGCCATTCCACTGGCAGCAACAACGGCCTTCCAGGCTCTACAGAAGTATAATGGTGACCTTGCAGGGAAGACTGTATTTGTGCCTGCAGGACGTACGATCCCCTTCTTTTTTTGCCTCTAACCGGCACGCATATCTAACAACATTGCAGTAGGTGGGACGGGTCTATATGCATGTCAATTAGCAAAGCATGTTTTCCATGCCGGCAAGGTGATCACGACGGTGTCAACGTCTAAAATCCCTAAAGTAGACGAACTGTTAGGAAAGGGAACTGTTGACGAGAGTAAGACCCCATCCCACCAGCCAGCCTCCACCCACTATATCCCTGTCATAAATCAACTGCTGACAGCACTGAAGTCATCGATTACACGAAGTCTGAACCAAAGGATGCTATTCCACACGGCTCAGTTGACTTTCTATTCGATACTGTCGGCCTTGCCATGGAGTATCTATGTCTGATGCGGCCGAAAACCAGCCGGATTATCTCGATTTCTACCTTGCCATCGGGAAATCTACTACAGAACTCGTCGGTCATGAGACTTCCTCATCGCCCGACTCTACCCTTCATCTACAAACAAGCTTTAAATCTGCTTGATGCCGCCCGTAAGCTACGTGCACGACGGTACGGCGTGGAGTACTCATATATGTTCCTGGAGCCTAGTGGGAAGGACCTGGATCTCTTACGCGAATATGTCGAGAAGGACCAGTTGAAGCCAGTGGTTGGCACTACGGCTAATATGTGGGACATTGAGGACGTGCGAAAAGCCTGTCAGGTTGTGTACAGCAATCGCGGTGGTCTGGGGAAGGTGGTTATCAAAGTTGTCAAGCCAGAAAGTCCGCAATAGCCTCACCCCACCTCGTAGTGGTTATTCTCAGGCATGACTCTTAGATGCCTTTTCTGGTCTCTCGTTTGGGGTTATTCATGTTCATTATATACTATATTAATATGTTAAAGGACGTACCACCTAATCTATATGTTTTGGATCTTGCTGTCATCCTTGCCATCATCGGTAGAGAAGTCCTTGAAGAAACAGTATTCAACCATCTTTTGGAGGTTAGCAAAATAATCCTGGTCCTCCGGCACCATTTCCTCGTTGCACGAGCTTTTGTATCAAATTCGCATAACCCATTATCAGTTCGCACAGATGAACACTACATGGATAGCAGTCATGGCATGCTACTTACTCCATAAGCGATCGCCTAACAGCAGGTGGCAATTTAACTATGGACATCGTCCGGAGATGATAAATTTATGAATTCATCTTAGAGATCCAGGTTAAAAAAAATAGTATTATCTTCATCACTTTTCAGCAGATTCTCCACAAGGGAGTGTTCGCGTGCAACGAAGGGCCCAAGCCAGGGCAGTGGCCTCGCAAGGCACCCCCGATTGGGCTAGCCAAAGACCCAAGCCTGGGGAAGCTCAAGGCCGGCCCCGGGGATAGAATGATTTTAACCTAGGTTATCGGAGGATTTAACCACATTCCCCCGAGTTTACATCAGGAACATTTAACGTTTATAATATCCAACTCCCTAACCCCATTTCCATACCACTCCCTACTACTTACCTCGTTTCATACTTGACAATATAATATCCACCTACCATGGCAAACCCAGCACACCTAAAAGCGGCAGCATACGGCTCTCTAATCCTCGCTTTCGGGCACGCAGTCAGTTTCTATCAATCCCAGTCCACTATGCCCAAGATATAAAAAAAGACAATCTAACGGACCAAACAGCTCTCCAGCCGTAAATTCATGAGATTGCGGCGGTTCCAAGAACTACCCAGTATAGCATTTGTCTGCAGTACCGTGGGATGGTTTCAAGGGAGTGGTTACCTGGTGTTAACTGGTATTCTCTTCACTTTTATATATACAATGTATTGCCACTGTGCTCTAACTGCTTATTTGAATTTTTTAGCCTTGCTTAATCTCCAATGGTCATTGAATCCGCAAGCGCTGGATGAGCCGCTGAATCGGGCTATCGCTGCTTTACTTACTTTGATTGCTTGGGGTAGTTCGGTCTCGTATCTACGGGGAGGGGTGAAGTCAAGTGGTTTCATCACAGCGGCTGCAGGGGCGTTTCAGGCTTGGGCGGCTTTTCGTGGATAGAGGATTGAGATTGGATGGTACTAGTATATATTAGGGACGATATATACGGGTGTTCTTTCAATGCTGGTTCATGTGCTATATTGGTGGCATAAATGCAATCTAATCAGTGTCATCAAATAAAATAGCTTTTGGTATTCTGCTAGCAGGGTTCTTGAAGGGTCAATATGAATTATTGAATGTACTGTTAGGGTTATGTGGGTCCTAGGTGAAGTTGATACATAAGCGCTCGTATATCTGGCCATAGAGCTCTGGTTTATGAAGATACACGATTTTCCTTGCTGCCAGGGGGTCGCTCAAACCTCATTAGTGCTACTCTACAGGCCCTGGATTGATACGCTAAATTACCGTGGCTCCATAAGAGAAACTTTACCTGAACCGGACGTATTTTGCTGGATTCTTCATGACGTATGCTCCTAGCAGATCGGCGGAACTAACTGCCCGGCCCCGAGTCTATTGCCTTCAGGTATGTACATAGTTACTAGTAGATGATGGTCTAAGTATTGTGATTTTAAACGGCCCATGCGTATGATTTCACTAGGTTTTTTGGGCAATTTACCGCAGCGAGAGGCAACTAAGATGTCACCAAAATTGGATCGCGTGATGTAGAAAAAAAGACATGATTCCTGAAGTAGTTCGCTGAGCACTCGGACATGAATTCCGGGGGCTCCAGAAATCATAGGGAAATCGAGAACGTAAAAGGCACCACACTCTATTCGGTAAGCCAGGGACTTCCATTCTCATTGTGATACGGCTCGAGTCATACTTGGAAATGACCGAAGATATTTACCTCGTGACAGGTGCCAGTGGTTTCGTTGCCAGTCATGTTGTCCAACAATTACTTGAGAGCGGCTACCGTTTTCATGCGACGGTTCGCAGTATAAAGAACGAGAAAAAGGTCAAACACCCGCTCGACATGCAGGCCAAATAGCCCGGGAAATTGACTTTGTTTGAGGCGGATCTCCTAAAGGCACGGTCTTTCGACGTCGCAGCAAAGGGCTGTTCGGTGGTGTATCACATTGCCTCGCCCTTTTTTATCGAAAGTCGGATTCGTGACGGCCAGAAAGAGGTGGTTGAGCCGGCTCTCAAAGGAACACAACATGTTCTCGATGCGGTCCAGAAATGCGAAACGATCAAACTTGTCGTCGTCACATCATCTGTAGCGGCCATCTTTGGAGACAACACAGATGTGCAGAATATGAAGGATAATACACTCTCCAGCGAGTATTTCAACACCACCAGCACCGTTACACACAATGCGTATTCATATTCCAAGGTGATTGCGGAAAAAGAGGCGTGGAAATACTACGAGGCACAACCGAACCCACGGCGCTGGAGATTAGTGACAATCAACCCTGGGTTTGTTTTGGGCCCGTCGCTCTCTCCCACTTCAGAATCTGGCAGTCTGTCTTTACTTGACCAGCTGCTCCGCGGTGAATTGTTTTTGGGGGTTCCAGACTTGTGGTTTGCCACTGTCGACGTCCGAGAGGTTGCCACAGCTCACCTTCGAGTAGCCCAGAACCCGGATTCACACGGTCGTTATATCTTGGCCGACAAAGAGATGCATAACTTTGTGGAGTTTGCTCGCATCCTACGCTCACTTGCTCACTCCAGCCGAATTCCGGAACATAAGCTTCCAAATTCGCTGGTACGTTTATGCGGACCGTTACTCGGCTTACGCCAAAAATGGCTTAAATTGAATCTGGGCGTCAAATTCAATATCAACAATCATGCCAGTGTGGAGGAGTTAAAGATTTTTTATCGACCTTTGAAGGAGACATTAGCAGACCATTTCCACTCCTGGAGTGTGCAGAGAAAGTCGCAATAGGAGTGCTAGGTCAGTAACGATGTTGCATTCGGAATGATTTGTCCCATTTAACACCTTTCGCTTTTTGTCTGTTTTAGAGATTGGATATGAAAGCTACCTTCCCTACCTTTAGAAGCTCTTTTCACCCGTGGTGGTCATTAACTGTTTATGCCTAAGGCGACCTCCAGGGACTAATTCAACTGATAATTACTCCTATGGCGATTGCAATAGGTAATCGCCTCAGGACGGGCAGGAGAATTGTATATAAATATAATTACAAGATATGTGTATGACAAAAATTAAAATCCAGAAAGTTCAATCCGCCAGGGCCCCATGTTCTGCGCCTCAGACCAGCAGCATACCCCCAACCACCATGGCAAACAGACCCCATTGCTTCATAGTACCTCGAGCATGGCCACCACTATTAGTCTCTCCATCACCGTTGCTGTTATTACTACTATTACTACCACCATCGCCTCTGGCATTTTCATCCACCCAAGGCTGTCCCGGCAACGTATCATTGCTCGCGGCAATCTCATCGGGTTTGAGCAAGTCGTTCTCCAACAACTTACAATCGACTCTATCGTCTGACTTGCTAATAGCATTGGTGATGTTGACAGGCAAGTCAGAAATCGTATAGTAGTCCTTTCCATCCCACTTGAAAGACTGATGGATTGAGATATTGTACGATCCTCGTGCGGAGCCAGAACCGCCGTCCCCTTCACCTGCTAAGCACCCAGGCCAGTTCCAGTTGACTTGTTGGACGTTGGTAGACGGGTTAATCTCGAGGACAGGACCGACATAGGCCTTGCCCTCGGGCTCCGTGCCATTGGAGATAGTGAAATTCTTCGAGAGCTCATTTGAGGTCAGGAAGAGCGTAATGTCATGGAATTGAGTGGCGTCGGACGGGCTGGAGGTCAACCGCCCGTTTCCAGAGACGTCAATGGCTACTTGGAGGTTGTCTATCATAGATGCATATCAGCACACGTGGCTGCAAAGGGCGTACATGTATACATACCTCCTCCGAGTGGGGTATAGGGCTGAGGGGCGTCGATAATCGCAAGCCCCGGGGTAAATACCTGCCCGTTGATGATGGTGAAGGCCATTGTATCTTTAATTTTCTTTGATAATTCATGTTAGCAGTTGTTCCTTCAATAAGCGGTCCCGTAACTCAGTCGGTTAGAGTGCTGAGCTAATAACTCAGAAGTCGAGAGTTCGAGCCTCTCCGGGACCAGCGATTTCCTTTTTGGGACGGTTGTTCGGATATCTCACCCGGGTCTGTTTTTTTACTTTCAACCCTTGCTTTTATTGCTCGCTAGCTTCTTTCTGCTCTCCGTCCTATTTGGAATTATTGTCTCGGCTTTCGTCAAGCTCCTATGACTAGGAGGAAAAACGCTGCCAGGTACCTACCTCGAGACCGTGGTTGTGTCCGAGTCTTTATATTAACGCCTGTGAGAGTTGCCAAGTTGTAATTTCCGAATATCCGATCCCTAATTTCTCCACCTCTCGAAATTATATGAATAGTTAAGCGATATGTTGAAAACACTGATTAGAGTAGCAGGGATCTACCAGAATAGGCCTAGCTGGTTACTTATGTATGAATCAAGGGATTTATCCGTGAGGATTCCTAGATGCTCAGCGTATTGGGGCTAATCTCCTAACTATCAATGAGATGTATATATATTGACGTTCTCTGTTGGATGAACCCCGCCACCTTCTAGTACTAATCAGTAGTATCACCTAAAGTTGACAGTCCACGAAAGAAGGGATATGCTAAAGTGTCACACTTAATTGTATCATAATATTGATGTTTCGTAGTTCCTGTTGACCCCCACAGAGCAATCAGATTATGCGACTAGACCATGATCCGGGGCTAAGAGAACACAGGTTGAATTTTCCCAGCAGCCCGATCTGCCAATCTCTCCGGTATCAAAGCCTTATACACATGCCGTGCCCATGCACAGCACACCTTTCTCGTGTCTTTAGGATCAATGATCTCCTCTACTCCGAACGCATTCGCTGTGCGCACCGGATTCATCAATCGTCGGTATTCTTCCTCCAGTTCCTGGTACAGCTCGGCCTTCCGGCCTTCCTTTTCAGCTTCGCGTAGCTCATGTCGATGGGCAACTTCGATGCCCCCTTCGAGTGGTAGAGATCCCCACTGCCCCGATGGCCAGGCTACTTGCATAACCGGGTCACGGGCGCCTAGCATGATGCCACCAGCCACGCCGTATGCTCGTCGAGTGATCACATTGAACATTGGCACTGTAGTCGAGTAGTAGGTCTTCGCTAGCTCAACACCCCAGCGCATTGTCGCAGTGCGTTCGGCAGCGGTACCGATGGCATAGCCGGCTACGATAATGTTATTGAACATGTCAGAAAGTAAAGTACTGTAGAAAAGATCATAGATGAAAGTACTTACGAACGTCAATGAATTGCAACACAGGCAGGTTCATCACATCGCAAAGCTTCAACAACCTCGTCAATTTCTGACTTCCAGCTGCATCTAGTGCCCCGCCGTTTACTTCGCAATTTAAGGAGATCACTCCAATAGGCCGCCCTCCTAGTCTTGCTAGACCACCGATAGCAGTACGACCCCAGAGTGCGCCAATCTCGAACCACGAGTCGTGATCAACCACGCTAGTGATGATGGTTCGTGGATTATACATTCTTGTCTGTCGGCGTGGAATAATCCGCCGTAGCGCCTCATCCTCACGGTCTTCGGGGTCATCGCTGGTGACCACAGGTGGCGCCTCTCGACCACAATTAGGCAGAAAACCTAGGACAGTGCGGATCTGCTCGTAGCATTCGGCTTCATTAGGAGCGAGGTTATCTATTGTCCCATTGGTGCAGTGTATCAGGGGCCCACCCAATGACTGGAAGTCCAGCCCCTCTTCAAAGGTTGCCCCTTTGACTACCTCTGGGCCTGCATTAAAGAGTGAGCCTACATCTGCAGCCATGACAGAGAAATGACAGGAGACGACTCGAGCGGCTCCAAGGCCAATCTGTTATTGGTGAGCTCCGTCCAGCCTAGGGAATGAACGGATAGACCGGAATACATACAGCTGGCCCAACTACTGCTCCTAGATTTGGAATGCCTTGATTCAACTGATCGACCACATATTTGTACATCGACACGTAGGGCAGGTAACTCCAACCTGCCGTGCGGATGGTTGTAACACTACCTCCACCTGAACTACCATCAACAAGCTTTACGACGGGCAACTTGAGTGCTAAAGCTAGTTTCTCGAAGTAGGTTGTTTTTCCTGCAGTGGCGCCATCTGCATGTCCACTTCTAAGGGAGAAGTCATCCGCAGTGAGTAGAACCCGGCGACCACGCAATTTTCCCATCCCCTGGATATTATTACCCGGCACGAACGAAACGGGCTTCTCCCGCATGGGTCCAGTCTTCTCCCATGTTACTGTACCGGATAACGAGCCAATCTCTTGAAAACTATCGCGGTCGAGGAGTTCTTCGAGGCGTTCTCGCACCCAGAGCTTTCCTGCTTGCTTCTGTCGAATGTAGCCACGTCGATTGATGTCGGGAGTAGCGGCGATTTTGCGGAGTGTACTGATTTGGGAGCGCACATCCGCATAGTCGGGAGGGAGCTTTTGCTGCGAGAGATGCGCCGAGACTTGGTCAAGTCTTCTGGTCGCTGCCGATGATTTGTCTTCTGACATTGTAAGTACTTTCAAGTTATTTGATTATCGCTGTATAGTGATTGGTAATATCTGTTGTATGCATTTCTCTCTCCAACCTATACCCTAACCCCTCATGAGGGGTCATGAATCATGAGCCCATTCTCTCCGAGGTCCGAGGGCTGAGCTCCACCCACCAGAAACAGTGATTAGCGCTGTACTTGGTCGTTGGTAGCCACATATTTTGTTACATGTAGCTCGAGTTGCAAAAATGTGTGCTCAGTCTATTCAGCGGCTCCTGGTCGCAAACAGGTATTTCCCAAAGGTCCATGCTGTATGCGAGGATTTTGTCTAATGAAGCAGAGGCGAAATCGCTGTTCGTATTCTTCAAGCTGCACGTGAACTTTCTCCATCAATTGAAACATTTGCTCTTTATACGGACGATGACCGTTCTCACTGTGATATTGGACGTCCTCACCACGCAGTGCGGGTGCCATCTGCTGCGGCCTACTTGGACATCCCATTGCTCGTTAACCTGAGCCGCGAATACAATATTGACTCTGTGCATCCCGGATATGGCTTCCTTAGCGAGAGTGCAGAATTTGCCAGTCGTATGCATGATATTGGTGTTACTGTCATTGGCCCTGGACCCGAGATCCTTGCCTGCACAGGAGACAAACTCATAGCCAAACAGCTGGCAATGCAATGTAAAGTTCCCGTCTTGCCGGCTATGTCAAGTCCCACCTCCAACTTAGTGGAGATACGCACGTTTGCGCAGCATATCGGGTACCCCATTATGATCAAGGCGGTTGATGGCGGAGGGGGCCGTGGTATCCGCTTGGTGCGCCAGGAAGACGAGCTGGATCATGCTGTGCGGGCAGCAACTAACGAATCACCATCGCAGACGGTGTTTGTAGAAAAGGCCGCTGTGGATGGATTTCACCACCTTGAGGTCCAAGTCGTGGGTGACGGTATTGACGTGTGTCACCTCTGGGAGCGTGACTGTAGCTTGCAGCGTCGTTTCCAGAAGGTCGTTGAATTTGCTCCGTCGCTTATGCAAAACAAGGATGTGGTGGAACAAGTAGTGGACGCCGCCATTCGCATGGCGAAGGCAATTCGATACCGTTCTCTTGGAACAGTCGAATTTCTAGTTCACGATCAACGAAAGGAGTTCTATTTTCTCGAGATCAATCCTCGCCTGCAGGTGGAGCATACCATTACTGAGAACATTACCAGTGTGGATTTGGTCCAGACACAGCTACAAATTGCTATGGGATTATCGCTCGCCCAAGTTGGCTTACTGAAAGACCGCCCAGTACAGGCCCAGGGCCACTCTATTCAACTGAGATTGTGCGCCGAAGACCCAGGTAGGAGTTTCCACTTGAGTATAGGCAAGATCACGGAGTTCGTCGTGCCGAGTGGTCACGGCGTTCGTATTGACACCCACGTTGATGCGTCCGGGTCCAGCCCGGTTACGGTTGGGGCAAATTTTGATAACATGTTGGCAAAAATTATCGTCACTGCGTCCAGCTGGGAGGCAACCGTGTCGAAAGCTCGCCGTGTGCTAACTGATGTCAAAATATCTGGGGTGCAGACCAATTTGAACCTCTTACGAGGAATCCTTTCCCATGATAACCTTTTGACAGGCCAGGTCGATACACAATGGCTGGAAAGACATCTTGGAGATGTGATCCAATCAGGAGAGACAATTGCTCAATCTGTCCGCCATGAAGCATCTACACAGTCGTTTCATTCGCTCGTGATACCGAGTATCTCATCAACCAATCTTCTGTTTCGCCCGGGAGATGCATGGTCAATCACCCTAGAGCCCCTAGAGACCGTGCAGCAGCAGCATCATTTCCAGCTCACTCGAGTTTTGCAAAATAATTTTCCTTCTTCCATGGTCGCAGAGATCAGATATACCACGCCCTCTTCATCCACAGCCTATCGACTGCAGCTAAACAGCACATCTACAGCTGCATCTGCTCTAGTCTCATCTTCCCATCGCCATGGCGACGTGCACAATCCCCGCCATATCGTGCTTCCCCTCTCTGGAAAGTTAATCGAGGTTTTAGTGGCGACTGGGGATCAGGTGGTGGAGAACCAGGTACTGGCATTTGTTAAGCAGATGAAGATGGAGCTTGAGGTGCGAAGCCCACGAGGTGGCCGAGTTCAGTGGGTATATCAGATGGATGAAGAGGAAGAAGACGTGGCAGAGGGTATGTTGTTGGTGGAACTAGAAGAGGATGTCCGGGGAAAGTTGTAGATAATGGATAAGATCATGGATCACAGATATATTTCTGAATGACACAAGTTTCTCGCTTTCAAACCGGGATGATTATTGATATCAGCTGAACAAGAGCTGCTCTATGTGCAAAACGTACAAAATTCCCGATCGTTATCGATAAGGATCCACTGATCGTCACATGGATGTCCCAAACCATCAATCCATGGAACTGGCCGAATTGACAACCGTCCCGATTGCTGTTAACCTCAAACTCTCCAGGCTTCATTCCTATCACCACTGATCCCTCTATATACAAACTATTTAATTAATTGATCGGACTGAAGTTGCGCCTACCATGGATAGCCTTACCCTCTACATGCTCACTTTCAATTGCGCCCGGAACCTCGTTGACGTCGACCGTTTCGCTCACCATTTCTTCGATGCACTGCCCCTCACCGACAGTTCAAGCGCTTCCGCGCCGCCGGATCTCATCGTACTATCACTTCAAGAAATCGCACCCATCGCGTATGCATTTCTCGGTGGCTCTTTTCTGGTACCATATTTTGCTTCCCTGAGTCAGGTAGTGGAGCGCGCTGTGTCTAGGCGCTGGGAGACACATTACGTCAATATGGTTACAGATAATAGTGGGATGACGGGATTGATGGTGTATGCTCGATCCGATGTGGCGGAACGTATCTCTTCGATTGATACTGCCCGAGTCGGGTTTGGGTTCCAGCAAATGGGCAATAAGGGCGCGGTTGGGGCACGACTGGCCTATGCGACGCGGAGAACCCCTGATAACACAGTGGATCTGACCTTCATTGCCGCCCACCTTGCGCCCATGGAGTATGCCGTACGGCAAAGGAACGAGGATTGGCGTAGTATGGTAGAGCGATTAGTCTTTAATCGTGTGACTGCAAGAGCCAGGGAGAATGCTGAAACAGGGGACGACTCCGAGAGCACAGCCTTGCTAACCGGTTCTACACGGAGTTCCGGCGATGATTACCGGGGTATCTTTATTCCTACGAGTTATCTCTTCCTGGCAGGCGACCTCAATTATCGCACTTCTAATGCATCGCCACGAAACGAGGATTGTGCCCGGTTTCCGCAAGCGGAGGTGGATCCAACCGATCCCCGTCATTTCTCCCACTTGTTGAAAGAGGATCAACTCACCCAGGAGATGCGACAGTCTCGAAGCTTCCATGGCCTGTCAGAAGCCCCGATAAACTTCCCCCCAACATACAAATACACAAATGCTGCGCGTCAGGCTGCAGCTCGCGGCAGCGGCTCACAGGAGTGGCTGTGGACCAGTACACGCTGGCCTAGTTGGTGTGATCGTGTGTTGTACCTGGAAACGTTGCCTGGTTTGGGCGAGGAAGCGCGGGTTAGGCCCTTAAAGTATAACTCTCTTCCGCTGTTTCCGACGTCAGATCATCGCGCTGTCGCGCTGTCGGCTTCCGTTCCCGTGCCGTCAAGGCGTCCAGCAGATGCAACGCAGTCAGCAATCCCGTTTCGAATTGACCCAGAATGGTCGAGTAAACGAGATGCCGCACGGAGAAAAGAGCTCGTAGTAGGCTGCCTAGCATATTTGGGCTTAACCTGGGAAGGGAATGGTTTGTTGGTGGCCTCGGTAATTGGAGTACTAGGGGCATGGCTTGTGCTTCGATCGCTTTTTAATGCCTGAACTCTACGCTGCTTGGGAATGTACTGACAGTTGCATTAAGATATTGGCCCCAAACGCTCTGCCCCATGCCGATCATTCTTGATCTCTTGCCCAAGAAGAGCCATGAACTATGAAAAATGGGGCAACCCGTTTCACACTCAAACACCGGGACTGCTATCTGCCGTGCCCTGCTTGGATTGAATCAACACTCTGCAGCCTGTACGACATCTGATACTTGCCCCAGAGGACAGCAGCAGTGCGACTGACTGTCATTGTGTCAGAGCGGCGGTGCATCATCTGTTTCATGGTCTGAAGACAAGCGTTCTGTATCGGACGTCAGTGCTTGATGGGTCAAACGAGCCCAAAGCTGATCTAGACCGGTCTGGAAACAATACCCAAGGTCACTAGAAGGAGGCTTGTCGATCGAGGTGAAGCGGCTCAACCACAAAGGAGGATTCTCCACTGAACCAGCCAAAATATGGTCCGTTTCAGCAGAACTTAGATATAAGCACTTGCATTTGAATCCATTTGCAGTGTTGGTCCGTTCCACGCCCACTAGCCGAATGCTTTGTAGCTCACATCCCAATTCCCTTTCTCTCCTTGAGCACTGTCAGAAAACCCACTAAAATAAGAACCAAGCGGGCAAGGCTGCTACAGAACCGAACTCTTCGACATCTGTCGGGGTGTTGGCCTGTTCGTGATCTAAATAATGGTGGTGGGGACTAAAGGGGGATGATTATTTTTATTTTTTTTTGTTAGTTTATCTTGTGATTTGTATTGGACCCTCCAATACGAGATAATGGCAGTGTGATTTTTTCCAACATAGCTATGATGAGTATAGCAGGCAGTTGACCCAAAAACGGGAAGCAGTAAAACAAAAAGGAAGAAATTAATAAATAATTAAATAAATAATTAAATAAAAAATATACTGTAGAACTTTAAACCCTTAATTAACACTCCATCCTCGAGCTTGCTTCTCCTTTCCCTCGGCCCTTTTTTTTTTTTTTTTATTTTTTTTTTTTTTTTTTTTTTTTTTTTTTTTTTTTTTTTTTTTTTTTTTTCCTTTTTTTTTTTTTTTTTTTTTTTCGCTTAGTGAAACTCCTTTAGCTAGATTGAGATGAATATTTTTTAGATACCACTACGACCTTCAAAAGGGTACTGGAATTTTGTGCACATTTAGGTTCACATGCGAAGGGTCACTAAAGGATTTTAACATGGGATGATAATTTCAGATACTATACTACAGACAGGGTGATCCATGACTTTTCCCACCATATACTCTGATTGGGAATCTATCCGATGCTACCGATCGCTACTATAGGGAGGCAAATCTGGTGACCCGGGTTTATTTTATTTTATTCGATTTTAATTAATTTCCCTTGTTTGTTGAGATAGTCGGTCTAGAATCCTCATCTTAGTCTGGGTCTTTGCCAACGGACCGATAGAATCACAATTTGATATTGTGGTAGGCAGCGCAACTAGTATAGTATAGGGGACAAGGTGGCACATGATCATGTCAAGTGACTACAGCGTTTGTGTTCACCTCCACGTCCTTCAAAGCCCCTCACTAGTAGTAAATAGTAAGAGGGGTGACCATCCATGATC
Source organism: Aspergillus pseudotamarii (assembly GCF_009193445.1). Classification (NCBI taxonomy): domain Eukaryota; kingdom Fungi; phylum Ascomycota; class Eurotiomycetes; order Eurotiales; family Aspergillaceae; genus Aspergillus; species Aspergillus pseudotamarii. The sequence continues at coordinate 67,142 of NW_022475104.1, read as the reverse complement.
ACCCTTCTCTCATCCATTCAATGCCACCGCTTCAGCAAGGATTTCGAACAATAATGCACGATGACGCCAGACAAACTTGATTTTGTTCGCGAGGAATCAAATCAATGCATTCATCTGCGAGCCCCTCGGGATTTCTCTTTTGTCCTTACCGAGGGGTACTTAACACTCACCCGTCTGACGTGAAGCCTGATCTTTGTTCAAGAATTAGATTCCGAGCCAGGTGGGAGGCTATGTTAGCTGTCTACAAGGCGAAGCCCTTGGTGGCTGGACGGAAGGAAGGACCATGATGGCTTCTCACGTTACTCTCTCTCCACTTCGCGTACCCAATGATGCGGATGTTGGGACCATTCAGCTTACTAGATTGTAAGCACGGTCGTCCATTATGGTTGTTATTGATGAATTGCGTTTAGGAGGAAGCACCGAAGGCAAATAGTAGATGCAAACAAGATGATCTACAGTGGTGGTGTGCTTACACAGGAGAGAGAAGAGCCAATTCGGATCTCTCCAGTATTGTGTGATTTTCTTTTTTGTTTCCCTTTTTCTTTTTTCTTAACCTCTCACAGGACTTTTTGACTCACTATCGTTGAGACAAAACAAAGGGCAGGCTCTTGGGTTCCTCTCGTTCATTTCATTGAAGTGTTACTATCTCCAATTGGCTGGTATATACAATTCCCGCAATTTCCGCCAAGAGATGCCCGTTCAAGAGACGCCAGATAAAGGGTGACAGGGATAAAACTGAAGAAAAAAAAAAAAAGAAAGAAGAAAAAAAATTCCGAATTAGCGCTTCGCCGTCGACGTTCCAGAAAGAGTGGAAACTTTCTTGGTGCGACGGTTCGGCCCAAGATCCAGATTTTAATGGCACCGCTCCATTAATGCGAAACTTCCGCGACTTCGGCTACTGGCGTCAGTGGATCAATCGGTTGCGTTTCGAGCGACCTGCTGTTTATGCCCACAGCTGGCACCCAATAATCCGACAAGATTCGTATTCTTACTGTCGTGGCTTTTTTGTGCAAAGGGTGAAAATCGAAATGATCGCTTCTGACACGGGCCCACGAACCCCTGCAATCAAGTTGTCTTTTTTCCCGTGCTTGTCAACAATGCGAGTCATTGGAGAGATCGAGATGTTACATGGGGAGATTGTTCGGGAATTGAGTGACTCTCAACAAAGGAAATGATACTAACTATTTTTTTTTTATTTCCTTTGTCCCCTTGCTTGATGATCAACTAAACCCGGAGACTTGCGGACTCTTTTTTCTCCCTCGGCTCGGGGGTCGAATGAGAGAAGACTATTTTTTTCCCTCCTTTAGTGGTTCAGCCTCGAAGCAGCCAGCCGGGAAACGCGGAGCCCACCGTTGGAACGCCAGTAACCGTTTTAAAGCCAATGACCATCGCAGGAAACATAAGTTCACCCGCCAAGGAAGTCAGCTCCTGTCGGTGATGCCCAGGATCCATCCAAGCCTGATCGGCCCTGTGGTTTCAATTCAATGAGAACCCCCTCGTGAGTTTTCACTGGTTCGAATTCTTATTACGCAAGACAATAATATCAGTAAAAATAACAATAAATCGTGCTAATTAACCCATAAGTAGGAATTACGGCAATAAATGATTATTTTTCAATGACTGCATCAGAATAATATACGATGGCTCCATATGGTCCCCCAATCCCGCCCGTACCTCGATGGCACCGAAGAAAACGAGAAAAAAAAAAGAAAATTAAAAAGAAAATTAATATCCCAGTCTATCCTGTGAAGGTTGTGATTTTTCATAGGCTGATTGATTTATTTATTATTTATTGTACATCCGTCTTCTCCTGATCTTCAACCCGACGGGCATTTCGCTCGGATCTCCATCGCCTATAAATCCCACGGGACTTCTCGAATCTTTACCTACCCCTGGTATTGATTCGATTTACTTTGGTGACCTTGTCACTTGCTGCATTGCTTCTTCGTGACCGTTGATCGTCCGAATTCTATTCTAACCTCCTTCCTTCGTCCTCCACTCCTTGACTGGATTTTACTTGTTCCCTTGACTGTCTTTGCTTTTCCTCGGAATTGCCCTCTTTGAGACGGTTTTTGGTGGCGCAGCCCAACATTCAACGCTAAAGCACCCAAACGGACCCTAGCGGTGCCTTAGCTCGCGATCCTTTTTCCCTGCTTGTCTTGCTGCAAGACAACGGTTTCAAGATCTTGACGTAATAGCCGTGTGGCTTTGGATTTCGGTCTAGTTCGATTTTATTGTCTTTTTTTATCGCACTGGCTGCAGCCTAATTTTTTATTTTTTATTTTTTTTCTTGACATTTTTCTTTTTTGGGAGTGAACCCCAGAAAAAAAAAGGGAAAAAGAAAAGAAAAGAAAAAAAAAATCACGACCAGCCCTAGAAAACCTCCCTTGACGGGATAGGGGATTTATTCTTCTTCGACGACCTAAATTGTGGTTATCAGCCAGCTATCAGCAATATCCTTCTTTTCGGTGATCCAACTCGCTCTACAACCAACTGCATCATCATGTATTCGTGTGCCAATTATCCTCGCGGTTGCCGTGGCCGCGTTAATATTCAAGGAGGAAAATGCGCCGATTGTGTGGTATGTCATTCGCTTCCAGATCTTCTATTTTAGACTCCCCGATCAGCATCTGAGATTGATTAATACCATGCAAACCTCCGAAATGACGCTAACTCCTGGCTTCATCTAGCAACTGAAACTCCGTCGACCATCGTCTACGTCCCCCTTTGCCCAGCCACGAGATTACCGGAGAGCATTGCCCTCGGAGATCTTAAATGACTCCCCTTACAGGGCGATCGCTCGGGAACTGCTGTAAACCTGCGATACTGCTTCTAATCCGAGACGGCACGAAAGACCTCCAGGACTTCGACCGGATTTCCAGGGTCCTGCAGGTTGGGACCGAGTCCCAGGGACCTTTCACGCCTGTCTCAATCACAGCACTGTCTTTCCTTACCCTATTCAATTATGCTCTGACTTGATGCATTGTTGGGAGTTAATCGATCATCGGATTCTTATACCATATACAAGGGCGGCTTTCTCGATTTTAACTGAACCGGTGGTTCAGCACTGCGATTATTTTTTACTCATCTGTCTTATCTTTCTTTTGTGTGTATATGCGAGACAATCTGGGTACGGCATGAGTGGTTCCCCTAATCAGCTGCTGGGAATGGCGATCTGGAAGTTTCCATAAAAGTCATACCTCGTGGGAATAGAGCGCACAGCCATGAATCTGCTGCTGGCTGGCGGGTGGTGGCGCAGATGGATACCTTTCTTCTTCTCTCCTTTAATATCTGCTTTACTTTCTGTTCAGATATTTCGCTTTCGTCTGTCTTGTGATGTGTACTCATTGTTTTAATATTGGTCGATTCTCATACCCGCTCGACTGTACGATTTACTGACAATCATACATTTACTATAATTTTTTCCCCATTATATGACTGGATGTTTCGCGTTGTCCTCTTCTTCCCATATTTCTTGACCTTAGGGCTTAATGTAAATGCTTCATGTCATGTGCCTGTTTACTCAGCATCTCTTCACAGACCCAACGCGCCGTTTGCATGTGAAGACTCCAATATCGTTCGTCTTCCTTCCCTCGGCGGCTGTCATCGTTCGGCTGGAATCTTAATCTCCCCAGTGCCTCAAATACTACCAATTGATCTCTTAAGTACTTATCCACACAAGGGGGATATTCCTCTCTATTCATGGAGGTAGAACCTTGCTGCAGGCGAGGATCATACAATTCCTCTAAGAATCCTTCTACACATCGCTCCACCAAATCTTTCACCACCGTTACCGCCTCCTCTGGGCCGTTCCGTTGCTTATGCCGCGCTTGTCGCGCACCGGGATCGCCGTTGACGCCAAAGAGCGCATCATGTCCCACCCTGAACCCTGTCGATGTATGCGCTACAATAAGTATGTATACGTGCGAGTAATGGTGTGTGGTCTCAGTCGTACGAATGTTAACAGGAATATCGTTGCCGTCGCTCTCTGTGTGAGGATGCCGGACAGCGGCACTGGAGGACAATGGCTCGGAGGTGAACACACACGACGGTAATTTCCTCAAACCCTTGTGGAGGCTCCGGAGGATTTCGTTTTCGACAAATTGGCGAATAGTTTGAGTGGCGTTCGGTGAATCATCGTTGTCTCCTTCAGCCCTTGACATATGTCTCCGAAATTGTGTCCCACCAGGTCTTTGGTTTCTTCCTTTGCTGCGGATGCCTCTTCCTGTGCTCTTGGGGAACGGATCGTCGGGGGCTAAAATGGTAATTTCAACCTGACTGATTGTCCCACGCTGATATTGAGAAAGGTCTATGGGTGGAAACTGAGGGCTCGACCCGGCTCCATTACCACCTTCGCACAACGTGAGCGGATCCGCAATAAGAGTCACCTTTCCCAAGCTAAAAGGGCCCGTCCCCCATCCCCGTTTGATTAGCTGCACAGAGAGGTGAGGCAATCCCACTCTGGCGAAATTAGGCACTAAAACCTGCGCCACGTAATCGTATGACGGCGAGAACGACACATTGGTCCCACCGACAATGGATAGAGTAATCTGGCGCTCGAGGACGGAAGAATTGGCTCCCGCGTGCAGCATATAAGGATATAGTGCTTGGAACACTAGAAACACCGAGCCTGCTGTTCTGAGTGCAATATTGATATGTGATTCGATCGCTCCTCCCCGCTCATGGCCTCGATCTCTTGGCATCTGAACTGCTCGTGGATAGAAACTCAACGAGGTCGATCCTAGCTCTGCACCCACGACAGAGCTTCCGCTCACACGTGCGAGGTATGTGATCGCGGCAAGATGTGAGCCTTTGAGCCCCTGCTTCCCTGATCGGTTGCCTCGGATATGGTCAATAATGACGGGCCGGCCAGTCAAAGCCGAGAGGGTGACGGCAATTCGCACAAGTTGGCCCCCTCCTTCGAGAGTCCTTCCATCCAGATGGACGGCTTGCGTTGTAGGATTTATGCCATCCGACTGGTCCATATTGATGTGGCCTCAATTTTGACTGGTTTCCTGCTGTGCAAAGTTGAATAAACAAAATGCCCTGCTGCGTATGGGTACTAGCATTGGAACATCAAGCGCTATATTTAATATCAAGAAGCGCGTGTCTAAGGCCTCCATTATGTGGGATTTGTGCTACTGACTCTTCGTGTTGGAATGTGTCAATGTGACATGGCCTATACGAGCGGATCAGAGCCATGACTCACAGCCGCAGTCTTAACCGTTGATCATCTCGGACCAGAACCCTGAACTAATTATTAACTAATATAACCAAAACAGGCAATCCCAGGTTGGATAGGACCTGACCAAATTTATCTCTTAAGACAACTCCTACTCTAGCTTCAGATGAGGAAGCCGCCATGATGGATGCGACCTTGCAAGACAACATGCTGCCTCTCATCGCTCTTTCCTCAGGTCCTAGCAGCCATGGGTTCTTCACCATGAACACCTTCGTCCATCACGAGAGACTTTACTAGACCGCACTTTATCCATCTGTGCAGTATCTATTCTCAAAGTATCACTTTCATCGCTCTGTATCTGTACTCACGTGCTTTTGCTGCCATGTGCCCCGCAATGTCTCTCAGTGCAGGTAATCATCTGAGGAGATCTAGATCAACTCGCTCCATCCGAAGGAGCCAACAAATGTCGGTATCTAGTGAGCCATTTGATCCAGAAATCGCCAAGCAACACGCAACTGTCGCGGCATCTTTGGCCATGCGGCGCTCTACAGAGCGATCTTCTACGGACTCTCAACGCTCTTATGATCGCTTGGGTGGTCCTGGTAGCATGGCGATACCGCAGAGAAGAAACAGACCAAGCGGTGACACTGAAAATTCTGACACTACTTTGACTGCTACTCAAACACAGCCCCGGCCTTTAACTGTGAGTGATTCAGAAGAAAATAACAATTCTCAGCTTTCGTCCGCAGCGCTGCCGCCAATTCGTGAATTCGGTGGTCTAGATGGCCGCAATTCTTCTCTACCGTCTTCATACCGCCGGCTGCGCAAGTCACGATCAATGTTTGCAGGCGGACAACATTATTCTCGTACGTCTTATGGAGCAACTTCTCGGTTGTATGGCTATGCGATTCTTGACAAAGCACAAGGGTCGGAGGTGCAGAACTCCGGCGGGGCCTTGAAACGCTCACTTTCCTTCCTCCGGGGTAACCATCAATCTGGCAATGCAATCCACCATATGAAGAGTCATGATGCAGCAATCCAGCTAGCCCATAACCAGTTCTTTCAAAGCTCGGTAGATAGCACCGACCAGTGCAGAGGGTCCTCCATCCGCAGACCCAAACAAGGGCATAAGCCGTTCAGAAAAAGCTTTCGAAGTAATAGTGGTGATAGCGCTTCCGGCATAGATGCAGCTAGTACCCAATCTTCGGTGGACTCCTCTAGACATGCCATGTCCCAGGGAAAAGCGCGCTCATTATCCTCATCTATTAGAAGGGGTATCAAGAAAGTCCTCAGGCTATCGAAACCTGTTGCAGAGAATAGCCAAGCACAAATGTCACCCGTTGGCCAGGCACAGAACCGGGTGCTATCGACAACATCCAAGGATGACGATTATCCATCTAGGAATGATCGGAATTCGATTTATGCCGATAGGCTCGCTGTTGCTGATCGTTCTCAGACGGTCCCAAGTACCCGTAGTTCAGAGAGTCTTGCAACCAGCCGCTCGCGTGTTACAAGCTGGGCTGATTCAACCGTAGCCAATACTATCGTAACGCGCAAAACAGGCGAACAGAGCCATCTGTCTATCATCAACGAACAAGGCGATTCGGGCACGAATCTTTTATTACTCACCCCAAGCAACTCCCCTAGACAGGAGTTTCCATCTTCTTCAGAACCAGCCATGCCAGAGCATTCTATTGATAGCCAACGCCTGTATGCTGCACTGATGAGGCGGATCGGGCAGAATCATGCACAGGATACGGAAGAAGAAATTGCCCTTGGACAAGTCCGAGAACATCGTGCTATTCCAACACGGGCGTCGTCTCTGTATCCTCGCAGTAGTAGGCAGACCATTCGTCGGGCCCCCAGTAACGAATTGTTTACAACCCCAAGGTCATATGCAACGGCCCCTGATGGCACGGTAACCCCCCAGAAGTGCTCGACTATGCTCGATAGTCAAAGTGCCCTAGAGGACGATGCTCAAAGTATAAATGACGCCGGGTCTCCGACATTGGATACGCCTGATTCTCCTAGCATCTACTCACGAACCACCAGTGGCAATTCCCCGATCGCTGAAAACCATAGTGATGAGCTAGGGGTAGCTACAATCTTTGAAAGCCAGAGATCGGCATACAGATCCCCTAAGCGAACTCCTAATCTCCCGGAACCCCAAATCCAACCGCAGGCAAGTGCCGACTGGCAGCAATGGATGCAGTCGCAAATGGCAATGATCGAGAATCTCACGCCGACAAAGGAGCATTATAAAGAAAATACGCAAATCTACGACGATGCATCTAACATGCCGCGGCGGCTTCTATCCCGAGAGCCGGGGGGTGACAACAACACTTTGGCGCGTCAACAGGAGGATTCAGATCATGATCGCTTTTTTGCGAGTAAAGAGCCAATAACAGCTTGCAAGATCGGGGCCGGGAATAATTTCTCTAGGCCGTTCAGTCGGTCTCCAAGTGTACGCACGATGGTGACAGCTTCGAAAGAGCATGGGCTGGCTACTGCTCCCCCATTTTCGATTCCTACATCAGTCTCCCCTAACAGTGGTGGGTCATCTTTTACCGTTGGTCGGATCCGCGCACGGCTTGACCAGCATGCATCGTTGCCCATGCAGTCAAGGCCGATCAACAGGCTCTGGATGCCAGAATCTCCCACGCCTAAGAGAGAAGCTAGAGAACTGTCACAGCGATTGACCCTGAACGGCAAATATAGTGGAGCTTCCGCCAAATGGTCCCAGGCCCAAGACACAGGGCCCGTGCCTTTTCGACCTAGCCGTCATCATGATAGCACCAGATTTACCAATGAGAACATACGGGCTGATAACCGACATGTCGATGGCATTGAACGATACCCACCGTCTCAAGGCACCTACTCGCCCATGTCGAGCAAACGCATGGTGGAACTGTTTCTTAACAGCCGGCGTCGACAGATGGGCATGGAGATGTCAGACGACAGTGTTCCGAACGAAGCATTTCTCTAGATAGGGATCCTTAAAGGACGGAAGATTTTGACTGTCGTAGCTTACCCATATGACTTGCTAACCCCTGAGCTGTTCTAGGAAATGCACCTAGCATGAAGACGTTATTCTTGTATTTATTAGCATATCGTGGGGTACATCCACGGTTAGTTGTTAGCTTATGTTTCCAATGGAAGGCCTGCCTGTTCGAGGTGCAGGTCAATTGGTGAAGAAGGCTCTGCCCTCTTTGGCTGTCATATAATAATGCGCCTCATGTCTCATTATTCTTGAACTAGATACCAAATATGCTTCAAGTAAATGTCTCTTCACAACCACACAGCCAGCCGAAGATAATTACAAACCAAGGACAATTGCTTCAAACCCCAATCCAAGTCGCATAATCCCAATTCCTTTATCTTTTTACCTTATAAATTTCGGATATATTAAATTAAAGAAACAGATTTTCACTCCACATAATTAGCCGGGAAGCTGCCCTTAACCCCCCGAAGCTCTCCCTCCCACCAATCATCCGTACTATCCGTCTTCTTCAGAACCCGAATCCGATCCCCCTCCCGAAAGGCAAGATCGCCGGCACTCTGCCCACCGAAGTCATACAAAGCTGTGACGAACAACCCCTGATTCGAACCGATCCGTTTCGGAGGCGGCGGCGGCGGCTTCTTCTTCGCGGCGGCAAGCACACTATATCCCGGGGATGTTGCTGCGCTGCCAGAGGGATGCTGATTTCGGCTGAAATAGTCTGTTCGGGAAGAGACGTAGGATTCAGCTGGGGAGGAAGCTGAGGTTGAAGCGGGGGGTTGCGGAGAGAGATGGGTTGTTGGGACGGTGAGAGTTGAGGACGGGGATGAGGCGAGACTGGTGAGGCGGGGTTTGGTTTCCATTACTGGGGTTGGTTTTGTGTCGTGCACGGATGGGGCGGAGAGTCTGCGGCCTGGCGAGATTGGGGGCTGGAGAGTTGGTGTAGATGTCGATGTGGGGCCAACGGTCGAGGCATTGCTGCTTGAGGGTCGACGGAAGTTGAGGCCGTTTGGGAGACGGCTGCTGTGCCCGTTGCGTTGGTCGTCGGGTGATCCTGGGGATAGACGCACTGCTTTTCCGTTGGCAATACAGCCTAGGGATTCGACTTCTTGTTGTGTGGAGAGGTGGGCATGTTCCCAGTCTTGGATTATTTGTTCCATCGGTGGGGAGGGTGAGGGGAAGTGCTCCTGTTCGCAGAAGTTCTGGACCACGGTGTAGTAGTGTGCTAGCATGGTGTTTTGGATCTCGATTTGCGTGGCTAGCAGTCTAGGAAGCAGTGAGAATGCGGCGGTTATGACTGGTGGTAGGCATTTTCGGAGGTGTTCGTCTGAGGCTTGGTATTCCTGGGTTTGGGATTAGTATGTGATGTGTGATTACTTGGGTGGTATGTAGGTCATCGTATATATGTACCTCTGTTGCTCTTGCGAGATCGCTTTCGGCTTTGGTCAGCGCTGTGTTGTCTCGGTCCGATCGCTTCGACTTTTTCGAGTAGCTGTCGACGCGACCTTGGTAACGCTCGTAATCTAGCTATGGGAAGGTTAGTTGAAGCTACGTTTGAGTGGACGAGATAAGTGCCTACCTTTCGATCATCCCGCTTCTTGATTGTCTTTTCCAACGGCTTCATGTAATCCATAGCCTGCGTGGCGGGCTTAATCATACGATCGTTGATGGCCTCAAGCTCCTGAAGGAGCTCGCTCCGTAGCTCCTCATACTCTTGAGCTAGGTTCGCGGTTCGGGCCAATGTTTCCTGGGGTGTTTGGACGGCTTTGTCGGCTGTGGAGGAGTCGGAGGAAGCAATGATGGGCGCATATAATCCTTCTAACTCGCCGAGTATGCGCGCCTGGTAAGTGAGTAGGGAAGACCAAGCATCTCGCCAAGCTTTAGTAGAATCAACAATCTGTCCATTCAATGGTCAGCGGCGGTACAATAAATACTATGCGATTGGGTTGCAATTGGTGGGGGTAGTCAACAGGTCAAGCTTACTCTGCCTAACAATTTATTTGCTTCGTCGAAATCTTTCAATAGAATGGCCACCTGACTGTCGTCGGCGGATCTTTTCATCAATTTACCAAAATGTCTTTGTACGGATTGCATCGTGTTTTCTGCCAGGTTGCTTGAATGCGGGGGACGGGGAACAAAGGACGACGGAGTTAGTCTTGATCCGATTGCAAGCCAGGGGATGAGAGATCTGATCAACTGTATGTATTATGTATGCAGGGTTCTTGGATCAACAGTGGAGGGGTAGAAGAAAGAAGAAAAAGTAGAGGGAAAGGGGTAAGGAAGAGTTCAAAAAAAAAAGTGTCAGCAAAGGGAAAGAAAAATAAGAAATGTGCAGTAGGCGATGACGCAGCCACCATCTGATCGTCGTTTCATTTCACAGCATGACTGACAGGCATTTAACAGTGAATAAATACTGGAGATAAACCCTGTAAGGCCAATCAATGAATGGAGTAATCTATCTGTAGATCCTTCCAGTCATTGTTCTTCGTTGCTTAACGTCTTAGACCCTGGGTCTGTGCGGACACTGTACAATCAGTCAACTTATATCGCTCAATTGACTTGTCCATGGGGAATAATAATAACGTTGGGTTCCTGAGCTTCAATACCTATTGTCCCATGGTCTCTCCTGCGACTTGTCTCCTCCTGTACGATGGAGTACCAGTGGAACCAGTCAAGTCCTGTAACTCCATTAAGGCTGGAACTGGAGACCGCCAAGAAGAACTTCCGGCTATTAATAAACATCTTGAATTGGACGAGGAAGCTGTGTTCTTTTCCCAGCGGAAGGGAAAGAGAAAGATACACTCATCACCATTTGAATCGGATTCTTTGGACTAAACAAAAGTCGTAGAGTGGTGGTAGTAGTGGTGGTAGTAGTAGTAGTAGTAGTAGTAGGAGTCCCATACCAGTAGGAACTTAACTGTTCAAGTATCGACATGCAAATAAATAATACCGTACGCGTATCATCGATACCAAAGTCTAGACTCCCCCGCGACTCTCAGGCACCAGCGAGGTGTTTCCGCCTAAGGCCAACAATGCCCGCCTTTCTCGCCTCAAGGGTCAGGCAAATAAATCTCTCTTTCTATCAGCGGAACAAAGTGTGCTCTGCAACCACGTCGACCCCTGCCTCGTCCCCACCCAGCGACCAGATGGTGCTCAGCCAGAGGGTCGCCAACTATTGGCCCTCTTCCCTTCGACCATGTCGACGCCCTTATCCTCTGCCCCGCGTGCCACCCCCGGCATGAGCGTCCCGGCGACTCAGAACACCGCGCCCGTCATCAAGTTTCGGTGTCTCTACACCCACGATATGCGCCGCAAAGCCAAACGCTGGCAAGATGGCTACCTCAGATACCACACGTTTAACAAACGCATCATGGCTTATGATATCACAGGAAATTTTATTGGTGACCTACATTGGCGACAGGGTGACGCAATCCAGGACGGGGACGAGCTGGAACTGGATAGAGGCGTGTTGATTCAAGTCTGCGAGCCAATGGAGAAGACGGAGACGGATATTTCCGGTCTCTACAGCAATAAGAAAAGCCAGGAATCCCCATCACGGCTGGGGGAACCACCGACGCCGTCTTTACGCACATCCACTCCTCTACGATCCTCAATCGGCTCCCAGTCATCTCGCTCCCTTAATGATCTGTTAGGCATCAAGAAGACACATATCGGGCATATGGTCTCTCCGTATGAAGAAAGACATCCGCCGGAGCAGAGTAAAGGTCATGCACAACCACGTGAAAGAGCTGTAAAGAGGCAAAGGCTTGCATCGGAGAACGTACCACGTGCACATGGTTCGAGTCGGCCCCAGCCCGTAACTATTGATTTATCGGAGGAGCCTCCTGCAGTCAAGCCAGCAGCTGTAGCTGCAGACACTAGATCAGTAATGCGACCCAGGAAGACGCCAAGCTCAGTGAAAGCTCCATCAGCCACAGTATCGCCACCGGACAAAACACCGAGCAGTAGAGCTCAGCCCATTGTTGCTAAGATCCAGAACCCTGTCAACAATGCCCCTCCACCTGCAGAGAAATCCATGAGGATTGCTATAGATACTCCAGTCAACACACTTAGGTTGTCCACGGAGCGTCCGAGGAGAAAGTTGATGTATAGCGCCTTATTACCTGGCCAAACAGCCTCGAAAGTATCCCTTCCCTCCCCCTTGTCAGAGAAGACAAATGTGCCCGTGCGAGAAACCCCGCCGTTAGTATGTTCCTCATCTGTCTATTAGCGCTATGGACTGACGGCCCCAGGGAGATTGACTTGACAAATTCCGATCCTGTGCCAACGAACGCTGATTTCATACCCTCTGCTTCAACACTGGCTGCGTTAGATGAGATGCCCAGTGTCTCCAGATATGGCCCGGACAAGACCGCAGCAGATCATTGCGCGCAAGGCACTCTACCAAAGTCTGGTTTGACTGGCCTCCGCAAGTCCTACTCAGATCCCACTACTTTAACAACCGCAAATGGCGTCCGACCGCGATCACTACCTTTTAAAAGCCCGCTTAACCGCTGTATGGAAGAAGATGAACCCCGTGAGCAAGGACCCTGGACTTCTGAGGCCCTCGACCTTTTCGACTTCTGGCCGCCTGGGCGACCCAAACCTAATTGATTTACGTTTATGATACCCTTCAGATTGTGTATACCATTGCTACCATCACAAATTTTCTCATATAATTAGGCATGTGAAATCAATGTCATGAGATAACTTGCCTATGATATATGCGAGGAGGCGCTAGACTGTTGATACCCTAAATCCAAAAAGAGTCATGTCCACTGAACTGTCTATTCAAGTCGTAAAGAGGAGTATGAGCACTGGTCATGTCGCTCAATAGAACATAGCATAAAACGAAACTTCCATTAGTCATCCGATCAATTGGAATAATAGAAACGGTGCTCTGTGGATGTATCTCGTGGTAGATAAAAATACCAAACCAATGATCTGCGCTACGTCATGTGTCCAGACACGGGAGCCTAGTATTTAATTTAATTACTTACTAGTAGTAAGTCTGTACATGCTTCAGCCTACATTTCTTCATCCACCTCACAAAACCTAAAACAAGCAAAGAACAACAATGCGATCTCAAATGACACATTTCCTCAATAAGTATCACTGACCATGGCGCATGCAACGCACCTAGGTGAAGTACCCCCAGTCTTCAAAATCGACCTCTCTCTTCCCCCGTCCGAAAGATACATTCACGTCGCAAGACAATACCACAACCACCTAGTTTCCATAACGAGTCTCTTTGACCAACTCATCACCGAAGCGCTCCCCAAATTCCTCCTACCATGGATCAAAAGACTATCACGCCTATCTCTGCGCCGCCTGTACACCCACGAAGAAACGGAAGAAATCAAAGGCATTAGCCGCACCACTGGGATAGAACTATACCTATTAGTCTCATTCAACGTGCTCCTGGACTTACTAATGGGCTGCACAAGCGGCGCAGTACTAACAAAGCTTGACAACCCCGCAGGCGAGCAATCACAGCCTCGACTCTTCCATTTCCGGACCCTAGACTGGGGCATGGACGAGCTCCGCAAGTTGCTCGTCTGCTTTGAATATGTCCGCGGACCTGATTACGATACCGTCCTGGCGACTAATATCACTTACATCGGGTTTGTGGGTGTGTTGACCGGTGTCAGGAGGGGACTTAGTGTTTCCCTGAACTTCAGACCGAACCATGATACGAGCAGCTGGCTGCGTAATTATCGGTATTATGGAAGTCATTTGCTTGTGCTCTTCGGGTGGAGACGGTCTATATCCTCTATACTGAGAGGGTATATCCTTCCTTCGGATGGTTCGCTTTCCCCGCCGGCTCTCGACAAGGTCTGGCCGACGGTAATGCGAACGCCGTCTACAGCTGCGTATCTGATCTTTTGTGATGGGGTCGATGCGGTGGTCCTAGAGAAAGACCACCGGACAGCTCACATAGAACGACAATCATCTTTCATCGTCGCAACAAACAGTGATCATGTCACCCCTTCGACGAGAGAGAACGGACACCAAGGTGACCATGTCGGTGCGGCCCTAGGAACAGGGGTGGCCGTTTCAGTTGTGGATCTCATAGGAGACAGTGAAGAACGGAGGAAATTCATGCAAGCGCACTGGGACAAGAAAGTCAGGCAGGCGAGGAAAACCACTTCAATCCCAGAATGCACGTACTCAACTGCTCGCCAAGACCCTCTAAAACGCACTCGCGCATCTCAGAGGAGGGGAGGTGGATCGTCACATGAAGTCGCCCCAAATGGGTCCTCTTTACTTGCTCCTAGCTCGGGTACGCTGGTGGAATCCCAAGTCACAGCTACGCTAAAAGAAGTTGTTAAATGGACGACGACATACCCCACCACCAATGAGATGACCCATTTTGCGGCGGTGATGGATCCCACGGAGGGAAAGGTAGTCTGGATCAGACGGTACTTGGAACCATTAGCATTTGATACACGCTATTAGAATTGGTTTCGATACTGGACAGGGCATCTATGATAACTACAACCACAGCCACAACTAAGGCTCCCCCTTCCCGGATAGATAGAAGGACACGGCGGCAGCACGACAACTACCTTACAGATAATGTACGTGAGTTGGCTAGCATCTAGACCTTTTGGAAGAATAGAATCGAGCTAGTAGCATCTCTCAAACTTCCTGGCCCCTATAAGCCATTCGAAATCAGTAATATAACCGAGTCCCTACAATCGTCAGCGTCTTTAGAGGTCGCATTACGGCATAGCAAGGTGATTGAAATCTATCCAAGTTTTTGTCTTCGGTAGATATTGATTGACTCGATATGGGGCATGGGGCATCTTACGGCTACTTTATTCGCCCTTGTATATTGTAGATAATAGGTCTCAATTCTGAGTATAACCTGGGGGGGGGAGGTTCAACTTGACTGTAAATCTAACATACACCAAACCCTAGTTGCGGTGGGCTTAACCGACACTGAGGGCAAGGATATTGCTACCTTAATCTATTTCATATCTTTAAACAGTGTGATGGTGAGTACACGCCCATCCACAAAAGAGCCCTGGTAACAATAACGCCTCAGCTGTCTTTCTTGCTTCAATAAGATATGATGAATAAAACCAACCCAGGCACATCTCCTCAACGGCAGATGTCGCTTCTTCCGTGTACCAGTCAGACCGGAATCGTCGCTAGCAGAAGACACGAAACGCGTCGTGTATCGACAGACTCGTTCGCAAAAACCACAGGAGAGCGACATTGGCGGAACTCACGTCGAGCCTGGGGATATGAGGAGCCATGGGAACTATTGATTTCAGCACCATAAATAGTGCAACCTCTGTGGAAGCCCGAGGTCTCATCGCACGCATATACCAGGGAATCCCCGCTACCATCATCGTTGGCGCTGTTGATCCATAGGCGTGGAGCCGTCGCGAACATCGACATCTTTTCATGGAACTACGTGCTGATCATTGATATCGTGAACTTAGCCCCGTTTCTCAGTAGCCAGTGCCATTTGTGCCAGGAAAAAAACACCTATGTTTCTAGTACAAGACTTCCAGAAAAGACCGACTGAGAGGTCGGCCCCGTTCACTATTCAGAAAATAATCACTCGGGAATAGTAAGATTCTAGTAAATCGCCTAGTCTTTAGAGTTATTTAAATAGCATCGTAAATCAATGCTCACTTCGAGCTTTTTTCATTGTTATGTAGGTGGATGTACTCCCGCTACATGCAAATCATTCAACACTATCATTAACTATGGATCAGATATATGATACCCAATATTAAATGAAAAAAAAAAAAAAAAAAAAAAAAAAAAAAAAATAAAAAAAAAAAAAAAAAAAAAAAAAAAAACAAAGGTGAACACTGACACTGGCCTAGAAACCTGGTGCGAATCATGATCAAACCGAGGAAGATCATTCATTAGATGGTGACTCGTAAAAGTGGAGTCAATCCCACGCCCTTCAATATACAAATGCATCTCTTACTCATTAGCTGGATCCATACATGGATATAAATGCTGGCGATATGCTCTACCGGACGAAAGATAAGATTGAATCTTTTCGCTTCTCAATTATACATCCAATACTTAAACAAAAAAAAGAACTACTACTTGTCGCTATGGTGAAACTCGATCCTTTCGAAGTTGACCATGTAAGTGGCCAGCCACATAACGGAGAAACTGAGGAGAAAGACCATGAACTAACACGAGCTGTAGTGGATTCTGACTCAGGAAACTGGTCCCAAGTATAACTTGGCTCATTCGTACTCCCTTCCTGTCACAATAAATGACCTCAAATCGTTGTCCGATATTGCAGCAACAGATGATGATCTTCTCGCCTCCGTTCAATCCATGCCAATGAACTATGGCCCTTCCTTCACAGGATTGGAGCAGCTACGCGACAGCATTGCAAACTTATACTCAGATGAATCATCAGTGCCCATAACATCTAACAAGATTTTGACGACTCCTGGCGCATCGCTGGCGAACTTCATTGTGCTCTTTGCATTACTTGGCCCCAAAGATCATGTTATCGTCCAGTACCCCACTTACCAGCAACTATACTCCCTTCCAGCTTCCCTTGGAGCGCAGGTCAGTTTGTGGAAGGCAAAGGAGAATGATAATTGGAACCTCGACATTGAGGAGTTGGGAAGCCTCATCCAGCCCAACACAAAAATAATCGTCCTAAAGTAAGCCTTCGTTCTCTCCCCATGCCCAAAGTACACCATCAGATAAACTGATCAAGCCTAGCAACCCACAAAATCCCACCGGCGCAATCATCCCCAGATCAAGCCTCGAAAAGATCATCCAAATCGCCAAAAGCCGCTCCATAACAGTCTTCAGCGACGAGGTCTATCGTCCTAGTTTCCACTCCATCGCTCCAGGAGACCCGGACTACCCGCCCTCAGCCCTTTCCTTTGGTTATGAAAACACAGTTGTTACCAGCTCGCTATCAAAGGCCTACGCCCTCGCCGGAATCCGAATAGGATGGATCGCATCGCACAGTAAACCCATCCTCGACCTCTGTATCAATGCTCGCTCCTACGCCCTCATAACAGCCAGTCAAGTCGATGAACAGATCGCATCGTTCGCACTGAGCCCCTCCTGCGTCTACAATTTGGTGAAACGTAACACAATGCTAGCAAAGAATAACCTTGACATTGTTCAATCCTTCATTGAGGAATTTTCGTCGAGCTGTCAATGGGTGAAACCAGTTGCTGGTCCAATCGGGTTCATCAGATTTACTACGTCCGGTCATCCGGTAGATGACGTGGAATTCTGCACAAAACTCCTAGCAAGGAAGGGCGTACTCCTTGTGCCGGGGAGAAAATGCTTCGGGGATGGGAGGAATTTCAGCGGCTATGTACGCCTTGGGTTTGGTGGGGATACGGAGGCTTTGAGGGCGGCGTTGGATGCTTTGAGGGAGTTTATGCGTGAAGATTACGAGTCGTTGGCTCTGGCAGATTAAGTATGACTCGTCTCTGTGTCTTCCTACTATCTTTTCCGTAGGTTTTCTCTTTTACTTTTCTATTCGCACTGCTTCATGCCTGGTAAATGCCTGTGCGAGTTTGTTCGGTTAACCTTTCTTTTCCTATCCAGCAACCTTGGCTCTCCCACATTGCTACTATTTAAAACACAAGAATATATATGTGCCTACACGTACTTGATTTTCTAGTCCGACCACAGCCTTCCTATTCAGGGCACCGCCGCTTTAGTGAGGGCGTTCGGGGGTCTGCTCAGTGAGCAGGCACGTGTGCTCAGGGGGGGGGGGAGGTACCCGACAATGAGGCCGAGGAATGACAATAAAGGAGAAGAACAAGTTGTTGAGGCCATTTTGTATGTACCAGGTAGTAGCTCACACAATAAGCCAACTATAAAAACCCTCGTTTTCATGATATCTCCCGCTTCAACAAGTCCACAAGTGTCATTGACGCTTCGACCCATAATACAACAGCAAATGATACAGTCACCACATACACACCTAAGGCCCCTCCCTCGGGCGGCAGTACCACCGCACAGATTTCACGGGCATGTCAGAGGGCAACATGATGTGGTTACACGCAGACCCTGCACTTGATACCAGGTTCACGGGACTATATCCCAGAGTATCACACCCAGACCCATGATAGGTGTCTAGTATGGGCTCGTACCCTGATTTACAGCGCAGACCCTTCGGGTTGTCGGACATGGTGAATGCGTATGGGAAGACATCCCCGGTAATGTTAACACAGTCCTTGTGTCGAAAGGAGATCGGATCCCCGATGGGGTTGTCACACTCCGAGCTGTCGAAGAACTGTAGTGTGTAGTTGCGTTTCGCGGCCAGCGTGAGGGCCGAGTTGGCGAGGAGGAGGACAGCAGCAAGCTATATAGATCGACGAGGTTTCGTGAGTGGATTTGTTTCTGTCTAGGTGGGGGAAGATCTATATACCTTAAAGTTGACCATGGTGGATGATAGCTCGGTTGGTTGTCTGGTTGCGTCTTTGTTCAAGATGGGAGGGATGATGCCGATGGATGGGACCGGAGAATTTGAGCTGTATTTATACCTCGCTGAGCCATCCTCCGACGCAAATGTGGGAGGTATCTCTGGGACAGCAGAAGATGATCTGTATCCACCTTCTTAGATGATCGCCTCGAATCTGACCCGTAGTATGGAGAACACTGCAATAGTATGTGGAGTCGGGGAGAGTACGCATGTACCGACGAGGCACGAGCTGCGGCATAAATCAGCTGAAAGTCTGGCACAACTGAAGGGAACTCTCCACTCTCGACGTATCGCAGGATGCATCAATTCAATAGTGCAGAAATATGGCAAGATCGCCGGATCCACGGGGTCTTGGCGGTACCCATAAATTCCGCCCTTTGGCTGGATAGTTCAGATATGTACGGAGTACTTGTCGATCAACCCGACAAAACCTCCATTCAGTGGAGACAATCAACATAGATCTGGTAGCGGTCATCGGAGGGAATGCAGCCTCGCGTGCTTCCAACATCCATTAAAGAACTTTTCAAGCTTATCATATAATTCCCCGCCGTAGAATTAGCCCGGAAGACAGTAAGAAAGTCAATATGGTATGTCGACCTTTAAGGACTAGACTAACAGTACTAGCCCAGGGCCTACAGCCTGCATGAACCGGAGTGAGGAAAGCTCCTCGGGTATATTGAAGACCTCACTACTGAGCTTAATAAGACCACCCTTTACAAACCCAATCTACCCCCAAGAAGTATGGCCCGGGAAATCGGCTGGTCTGCAACAGAACTTCCTCACGCCCGCCCACTCTTTCCGTATTCCCAGTCAGAATGGCAATTTCCTTTGCAGACCGGAGCAGATCCATCCCGGTAGCATCCGTTAGGCGGAGGCGTCCTAGCGCCGCTGAGGGCGAGGAAAGAAACAAGACATAAATAGTACTTTGTTAAGGTATTCTGATTCCATTGACCAGTACAGCGGATCTGATTCTTTTCTATATCTTTTAGCTCAGCATTGTTTGACCCCTGGCCCGGCCAGTATGTGTCTTCTTATCGGTAGATAGATCAATTTGCCTTATAGACCTTATTGACTCATTTTAGCTGGATCTTATATAAGATTGGCTCCTCTTCATCTGATCCCTTGAAGAACTGGAAATTATACCACTATACTCGGCTTCGAAACTGAGGTGGCGACTCTCCCACTATCTGCCAGCGAGAAAAGGGATAAAAAGCTATCTGGTTCATCGTACAAAGGAGTAGTAACATATTGCAAGAGTTACTGATGAGTTTTCATTTCAAACCAACAGCCGCAATGTGTAGTATTTCCAGCAAAAATAGTTGAACGTGGTCCCACCAGCACTCAAATCATGTGATCATCCAGCCCTAAGGCAATACTAACATCACCTCACAGGACCATCCATCACCCAAGAAAATACAACAATAAGCATAAGCTCAAATATTCTCAACACCATTAAACCCCATATTAAAGAATAAGAAGAACACCGACACTCAGCCCCCAAACCCAAAAACCTCTCCACTCACCCACTCCTTCCTCCAAACCCTCTCCTCCATATCCCCAATCCAAACATCCACCGCCGAACCCACCCTCCCATCCTGCAATCGAACCCTAGGCTGATAATCCACAACCACCTTCCCCTCCAGCTGCCCAATATCCCCAATATTAGGATCAATTAAATCCGAATCCTTCAGCACTGGATCCGCCCTCCCCACATTAACATACCCCACAACCCGAACATCTGCACTAGGCAAGACATCCCAAAGCGCATGAGCAATCTTAACAATCTGCGCCGGATACTGCATGACATCCGAGTTCCGCTTCTTCGGACTGAATATGAAGGCGAGGGGCTCATATTCGTCCCTGATGTATTGGTTGCATGCCGGGGGACCTTCGAGGATGGTGTCATCGGAGGTGCAGAATCGGAGGCCATGTTTTATGGGGCGGAGGACGTCGTGTTCGAAGAGTTTCGGGCCGTGGATTGGAATAGTGCTTTGGGAGAAGGATGGCCCGTCCCAGAAATGGGAGTTGTAGAGGCCTTTTTCAGTGATGATTATGATGCGTAGGTTTATCACGCCGGTGGTGAAGGGGTCCTTGTCGAAGGGGGTTACGCTGGTGGAGGCTGGGGATCCGTGGGATAGGGGGTTCATTCTACGGACTAGGTTGTTGAAATGAGACCAGAAGGGTTCTCGTCTTTTTGGTGGTTGGGATTCCATGTTGGAGATAAGTGGAGGGGGGGGATGATCGTGGGACGGTAGTTGGGTTGATATGGAAGATTTATGGATAAGTAGCTAAAAGCTCATATGGAGAAAAATGTAAATGGAATCTTGGACAAGAGCGCTACCGCTGAAGATAAATTGAGGTTGTTGCCGTCCTTTCTAATATATAGCCAATTTACTTTACTTTATCGCCCATTGTTCTTCTGGTCAACATCCAGCATATGACCTTTGTTCTTTTACCATGTTGCTAGATCTACAGCAGTTATCGTGGGAATTGTTGGCTGTCGTTTATCGTCGTTCTTTGTTAGTATATCGACATGTTAATGAAAGCTGTCGGTATACTGATACTCCTATGCACATCTAACGAGCCGTTGTTTCTAATATAAGACGACAACTTTGTAGCTTTGTGGAGCGGCTTGCAAACATTTGCATATTCCGATACATTGTCATATAAGTCAAGCATGATTAGATGAATAAAGCTATAACTTTAAGAGAGGTCACGACAATGTCTTTCTCCCATTACCTATTCTTTATTCAACTCATTCATGGGTTTTCAACTAGCTGTATTAGCTTGTGGCAATGATCAAACCGGCAAAAGAGGATTAAATTAATGAAGTAGATGAACTGAGAGGAAAAGACAGCTTCACTAATATACCCTTTGAATTGGTTGTTTACAGTGTCCATGGTCACCAAAACAGCGATCAAAGACCCGAAGTTCTTTGTATAACCCTATAAGATGGCAATTTTGGGGGGTTATGCCTCCAGACAGCTAGATACGATCGTCATTACAGACTTCTTAAGTCTGTCGGACATATCATATAATCCTTATACCAAACCAAACCACGGCCATCACCACAAATACCATCTGTATGAAAGCCACCTAGAGCCCACCATAATCAAAACCCAACATCTTAATCCACGAATCAACCTACCCTCTCTTAACAAAAACCCCAGCAATATACGGCATACAAGTTCTCCCAAACCACCTCTCGACCTCCACAGCCTCCCATCCCCCATCACCCTCCGCCGCACCTCGCAACGCCTTCTCCGTATCCCGATTCATCCGACAATCCCCAATATACCAGCTCCAACCCAAGAACCCATAAACAGCCTGCATCACCCTCGCAACAACAGATCCCTTCGCCGTACGCCATGGGTTAACCACATGCTCCACGGCGAGAATCTTGCCACCGGGCTTAAGCAAAGCATAGAGCTCCCGAGCAGACTTTTCCAAATCCGGCACAGAGCAAAGCACACGGACGCAGATTATCGAGTCGAATACGCCACCAGTTGTCTGGTCAGGTGCAGTAGTACCAGCAGGCAGAAGGTCTTGTTTCTGGAGAGCGGGGACAAGTTCCGAGGCGGCGACGCTGCAGGGAAGAACATGGTACTTCTCACCTACACCTTCGGCGTCGGCCCTGGAGCGCAGTTGCGCGTGAAGACCGTGGCAGGGCTCAGCGCCGTAGATTGCTTTGATAGCTGGCGAGCGTAGAAGGGGCATTTGTGTTCCTGTTCCCGGGCCGACGTCTAGGACTAAGCCTGAGGCGTGAGCTAAGACAGGCGGGATTAGATCCGAGGAACTTTGAACACCTGTTTGGGTTGGTGGGCGTGGGGGCTGGGATTCGACGGCGTCTTCAAGATTCGCCGCGTAGCTTGTGAGCATGATTATCATGTTGGCTTAATGCTCAGGGACTCACTACTAAAGGAGACCCAGAAACGGCCGAAAGCCTCATCGCGAATTCTTCCGGGCTGGAGAAGTGGAGCGAGGATCTGCCCTCGTTTAAAGACCGCTTCCAAGTTGACTTTGACATGATCTGTCAGGCTTCTATTAGCATAAGTTTACTCGGGAATTGGTGGCGAGGGGATCAGTGAGCATATATGTCTACACCATCGGTAATGCGGCAAGTAACTGCCTTATACTAGAAGATCACTCTACACTGGTAGCAGGCAATGGGTGTTTCTATTGAACTTACACGACATAGCCCAGAGTAGAAGCAGGCTTGGTTCCAGCAGTGATGCCAGCCACATCTTGGTAGTAGGCTCATTGATAGAAGCCATTTGTTCTCAATGGACAGGGAAATGGAAAGTTATAACTGGCTAACCGATCGATTCATCTCTTTGGACAAGGGCAAGAGAAGTGGGATGGGAGAGGGGATCAGAAAGAGAAAGTTGGAAGTTGAAGATGTCCAGCTTCCACGGCGATGCATGACTAATCCTCCGCACCTACCGCCGTATTAGTCACGAAAAATTAACTACAAGGGTTCCAAGTTACAGGATCTCTTATCCATTCATGGTACATATGGTTTCGAACTCCTCAAATGGTGTCTAGATCAGTTCCTGACATATAAAGACAGAGTCAACACGGACACGTGGCGTCAACGGTCAATCTTGCTGTCATTACAGATTGCAAAAACTCAGTATCAAGAGGTGAGAAAAGAAAAGAAAAAAGTATGATGGACGGATGCAAGATGCACATAAGATGAAAGTGGTAGTAAGAAGTAAGGGTCAAGACTCGATGGAACGAACGGCATAAATATATCAGCTTGACAATGAGTATCAACAAAAGAAATGACTAAATCAATAACTCATTTTGCAAATATCACGAATGAATGACAGGAACAGTCCAGACACCTGAGTGGGGATAAATGCCAAAGGGACCAAACCCCCAAGATTAATAATGACTATACATAACACAAGGTTCCAAGAAAGTGTGCCCGAAGGGTGGCTGCTACCGAAAAACAAAGGGAGTCAGTAATAAAATGCTAACACGTGCGCTCATGAGATTCGCATGCTATGAGGGTCGAGGAGGATGGAAAGGAAAGAGATGCGAGCGATGCATAAAGAATGTCCTTGGGAAGACAGGGCACATCTTCACGATAGACGTCGACAGGCTCAGTGATGAGAGTGATGCCGGTTGACACGCGGGCTGTACCGACTTGTCCTTGAGAGTGAGCTAACATCATGCTTGCCTATATTACAAGTGTTAGTGGGTCAGGCACAATAGTCCAAGCGGGCATCCTCTTACCATCGCAGCAAGCACGGACGTTCTCAAGTCGGTCTGTCTCCTGCTCTTGCCTCTCCATCATCTGCCGCAGGTCCTCCTCACTGTCACGGCCGTAGACACTGCCATCATGGATACTAGATGTTGCATAGCCAGGGGGACCCCTTCGGCCGAAAGAGCCCTTGAGCGTAGTATTAAGAATTGTACTGAGTCGGGACGTGGAACTGTTCCTTTGATCGGAATAGTGAGACGGTGTGCTCAGAGCCGGAGAAGCGCGACCGGGGGTCCCTGTGCGGCGCAAAGAGAGAGCAGAACCCGCTCGCTGTTTCGGCCAATTTCGGGTCGTGCGACTCTGCGATGAAGAGATTGACAACCGCGGCCTCTGGCGCGACCGAGATCCTGACCGGAACCCAGGGTTGAATTCATCGATATCTTCCAGGTCATTGTTCTCCTCCTCCTCACCATTTTCTGACCGCAGTAAAAGGTACGAGAGTGCATTGAACCAGGTCTCGTGCCTCTGACTAGTAGTCGCGGTGAACCTGATCCGGCGACCAGGGCTAACAACCTCCAAGCTCCTGCAATGAAGACCTGGAGGGTATGGGTTGTCATCGGCGACAACTCTCACAGCTTCAATAGGAACGCTCTTTGTCTTACGCTCCGACTTGCCAGCACTTTGAGGGTCCTGCTCACTCCAGTACAATGTACGGGTATATGGATGCACCCAGAAGTAGCGACGATGTCTAGTGTTGGAAATCTCTCCGGAGACTGTCTTACGTGTATACTTCCAGAGGAATTCTCCAATCATGGTCTGGGTGATAGCTTGAATCATGCGTGGATCTGTGCCAGAGCCATAGCCATAAGGCCCGCCAGCCGGAGTGGAATGGGTATTGAACCGCTCTTCGATCTCGGATGCGAACGATGAGACCGAAGACCTCCGCGACACCTGGCTTTCGCGCCTCACTCTGGCCCGTGAAGTAGAAGACCTGATGGAGCCGACCTGAGCGGCTGAATCATTTGGAGTGCGCGGGCGTGGAGCGCGGAAAGCGGAAGCCGGAGCAAGAGGAGGCGCCATGAGACCTGGTGTGGCCGGTTGTTGATCAAGCGATTTCTTCTCGGCAGCCATGATAGCCTCTTTATGTTCAGAAGGCAACGGGGGATGACTATGGACAGTAGAGGCCTGGCTGGCTGCGCTGCCTGGTCGCCAATTGAGAGATGCAGCCGATGACTGATGCTGGGGACGGGGCCGCGCCTTCGGTGTGGCAGCGGGTGAATTGCCTTGCTCCTTGGCTTTGTCACTGTCGGGGGGAGACAAAGGCCGGGCTGTAACACGGTCCATGAGAATCTGGTCAATTTGCTTGGAAGACAGTATCGTCTGAGCACCTTGATCTGCCTGGTTTGACGATCGGCGTCTTGCATGGCGTGGGACAGCATTGCCGGAGATAGCGCTCAGAGGGGAGGAGGCATCCCTCTTCTGACCAGCTGTGTCATAGTCAGAGCTATCATTTGCTTCGTCTTCGACAACCACAATTGGCAAAGACTCTGAAATGGATTTGTCGACCATAACACCCTTCGTTTGCATGAATGGTGCGTTTTCATCAGATGGGAGGGCTGCCGGGATGATGGCCGCAGCTGGAGTGACCTCAACAGGGAGTGTTTCCACGGAGCGGATTGTGGAAACCGACAACTGCGGAGAAGCAGGGACGGGAATCTCGCGCTCCTGAGGTGCAACTGGCTCGGTGGCTTCGGGTGGTATAAAAGATACTGTCAAATCTGGGACCTCATGCTCGGCTGGAGCCTGACCCGCAACCACCGTGGGCTCTGGCTCTGGGACTGGTTCTGGTAGCTTCGCCGCAATAGGGTCGGTGTGCTCTGTGAAGATTGTTGACACTGCCAGGCCAGGGATTTCGGTGTTCATAGCACGCTCCGCAACTGAAACTGAAGGCTCGGGCACAGGCTCTGGAAGAGTCGCCACTACAGGCAAAGTTTGTTCAGAGAAGATTGTCGAGACTGCCAGGTCTGGAACCACGGTGCTCATAGCACGCTCCGTGACAGTAACTGGAGCTTCCGGCACAGGTACAGGTACGGGAACGGGCTCAGGAAGAGTTGCCATAACAGGCTGGGTATGCTCAGAGAAGATTGTGGAGTATACCAGCTGTGGGAGATCTGTGCTCGTGCCCTGCTCTGCCATGGAGATTGAAGGCTCAGGCACGGGCTCAGGAAGCGTTGCCGCAACAGGCTGAGTCCCCTCAGAGAAGATCGAGGAGACAACCACTTCCGGCACGTACTTCGGCTCCGGCTCAGGGAGCTTAGCAGAAACGGGTTCAGTATACTGCAAAGAGATGGCCGATAAAGCCATCTCCGCGGGATTGGAAATGGGCGCGGCGACAGGCTCGGTTGAGCCTCCCACAACGTATGACATGCTTAACTCAGGCAGCTTAGGTGCTACGGGAACGGTGTCCTGAGTAGAGATAGGAGAAACATCGAGCTGTGGCAGCACAGCTGCAGAGGCATTGACCTCCCGCTCCACGTTTACATCCGAAATCGTCTTCGAAGTGGCCATCACACTCGACAGTTGTTCACCATTCACTTCAGATGACGTCTGAGGGGAGGCCCACTGTGTCGCAGCATGCACCAACTCTGGTTGCTCTCTCGTTCCAGCAGCAGTGTCGACATCTGAAGTCGCCTTCTTCGTTGTTGCAAGAACATTCGAGACGTTCTCGTCGCTCACAACGGCTGGGACGCTTGGTTGCCAGGGGTCAGTCATGACACCAGAGTCAACCATTGCAGGCTTGGGTCTCGTGTTCAATGTGGCCTGGGATGGTCTTCTCGAATCAGGCATCGAAAGGATACGTGGTGTGGAATCGGCATCGTGTTCTATCGGCGGGCCGAACTCCTCATCCTCCTCGCCGTCAAGTTCTGCAAGTTCTGCAAATAAACTCTGGCCTTCGGAGTCCCCTGGTGTCTCTGTGAAACTCGTTGCTGGGGACTCGCGTGAACTAGATGGCCGGCTACCGGAGGCCATTGGAGCCTCTCCAGAGGGTCGAATCCTTCTCATCACACTCCTCTTGTTTTTGAGACGGTGTCTAGGAGTAGAAGTTCGACTGGGTGAGGGGAACATGCCATCGGAGTCTTCATCTTCTTCCCCTGAAGTGGAAGCACTGCTCTGGTAGGATTTCCGGTCACGAGCCTTTGCCAACGTTAGGGATGAGACACGAGCACGAGGGGTCAACTGAATACGGTCCTCTGTTTCAGTTAGCTCATCAGTATCCGTACTGTCATCAGCCATGCTCTCAACGCCCGTCTGGAAAGCTTCGCTTTCTGTGGTCGCCTCCCGCTCGTTGGCGGTTTCAAAAGCATCGTCAGCCTCAGTAGCAGTGTGATAGGCATCACTAGGCTCATCTGAAGACTGCAGTTCAGGGCGGCTTCGGTAGGATCTCAAAGCTGCCTTGTGCGATGGACTCGTGTCAGTGGCATGGTCTTCCCAATCGGTCTCATGGACCTCCTCGATCTCGGTCGTTCCTCTCCTTCCAGCACCCAGCAGGTTCGGTCTTGCAGCTTTGCGTGAGTTATCAGGTTTGGTCTTCTGGCGCTTGTTGGATGGGCCAGCTGGGGCAACAGCTTCGCGACGCTTCTGTTCAATCTCGTCGCGCGCTTCTTGCAGCATGCGCTTGAGCTCAATCTTTTCGGTTTTCTCTCGGTGAATGGTGCTCTTCAGATTTTGGATCATGCGGTGAGCATGGCCCAAGGAACTCCGCAATGTTTCGGTCTCCAGTTGGTTGTGTCGCGGAGTGAACTTATTGGGTGATGGTGGCGGCGAATTTTCTGGTGTCCCTCTACCATCCTCATCAGAGTCATCATCCCGGTGAACTTCCCGCACGGTCTCGGCTTCTTGCTGCCGAAGCCGCATAGCGACCGCTCTAGCAAGCTCTTCGTTCTGCGAGTTTAACTCTTCAACCTTCTCCTGCAGTGCAAGCCTTTCCGCATCTCCTGAATTCAAGTTCCTGCGCAGGAGATGGATTTCAGCGTCGTTCGCTTTCTGTGCCGCCGTCTGGTCCTCGATCAACTTTGCATTGGTTTGTTTTAAATCCTCCAATTCTCGTTCCAGGGCGCTCTTTTCCGTTGTAACGGCACCCAGGCTGCTGTTCAGTCTACTTTCGCGATCGGCAGCATCTTTCACCGCAGTCATAAGCTCGCGAGTCTGAGTCTCCAACGCCCAGTTTTCGTCCTTATAACGCTCCTCGCTCTCATCTAATGCCCGGATCCGCTGCGTATACCCCTCTGCTTCGAGTTCAAGCCTCGACTTCTCCAAGTTCACAGTTCTCAAAGCCTCCTCACGCTCCGCAAGCAGTGCCTGCAACTGACGGACCTGGGCCAGGAGGGAGGTGGAGATCTCGGTCGCAAACTCGATATCATGGACACGGCTCGACGGTTGGTTGCGCTGCTTTCGCGATGGCACGCTCACCTTGCTGGGAGAGTTGGTGGCCTGGCCAGCAAACAAGGCGGGGCTAAGTGGTGACTGGACCTCATATTAGCGCTCCATATAGTGTGCCGGGCTGGCAAATTGTATACCTTTTGGTCAAACGAGGGGGTCCCCAGATGGCCATCATCACCACCCGCGAGACGTTTCGGGGCAAGGAATGCCCGCGCAGTCTCCCGACCAATTTCTCTGTATTCTCTCTCCAGGTCCACAAGTCTCCGCTGCAGGTCCGGTCCGATCTGGCTCGCTTCTTGCTGTTGCTCAACTTCTTTCAACTTGTCCTCGAGCTCCTTCTGCTGTTCAATGAGCGCTGTGCCTAGTTTGGATGCTTCCTCCAGTCTGCGTTCTGTCTCCGCCAAGTGGGCCTCAAGGGCCCGTTTCACCTGTGCTGGTGAAGACGCATCTAGGCTGAACAATTGTGTATCGAAAGACGAATACCTATGCGATTCGCGGGGAACTACCGCCTCGGCGGGGGAAACAAAAGGATCGTCCATGGTGAAGATGAGTCAATCCCGCTCTACCCTCCGTCCGTAACACCGTTACTTGTGACGGACAGGGAAATAACCAAGCGCCAGACAATAATCCGCAAGTGGTACCTGGTTTTCCGATGAGGACACGGTTGTCGTCCAAAGCCCACAAACTCGTCGCCTCGTTCGTCGTGTCTTTTATCAAGCCAAGGTCATCATCTGACTTGCACCAGAACGATTGATCTGAAAGAACTCCTTGCGCTCAGATGATTTAGCAAGCCGACCAGCGACCGAATGGCCCACGGATATGTATGGCGAAGACCAGTGCGCAGCGTCGGTGAGGAGCGGTTGCTGTGAGGCGACCGTATCACGTTGATGGATAGCGAAGTGTATGATGAACCGATCGAGCAAGGGGATATTGCGTCAAAGTCGCAGAGGCTTTCTGTTTGTTTTGGAAGAGAGCCGAGGATGGAGGGGGGTCTCCGGTAGCGTGCAGACAACACAAACGCGCAGTAGTCGTAGACGTAACCTTGTCAGTGCTGAGTGAACCAACCACAACGAATGAGCGCACGGCAGGAGTCTGTGGTTGATGACTTGTACCAAAACAGCCGAAAAAGGAAAGACAACAAGAGCTGATCAAATCGGGATTAAGATGCGACAAATCGCGCTACGCCATGCGGCGCAGATAATATTATTATATGGCAAGTAAAGTATAGAAAAAAGAAAGGAAAAAAAAAAGGGAGTGACAAATTGAATGTAATGAAGGAAGGTAGTTAAGAACAAATAAAGAGAAAAAAAAAACAAAAAATAAAATAAAAAGGAGAAATTGAGGTAAGGAAAAAGAGAGAGATGTTCCAAATAGAGCCGGATGAACAACGAGACGAGTACCGACTCGTTGAGCGGGGGAAAGACAAAAGAGAAGGAAAGGAAGAATGAGAGAAGGAGAAGGAAGTCACACCGTGTGGGCAGGGGGGGGGGAGTGAGAAGCTGGGGCCGTGCGGGAAAGACAAGACAAGGCCGACTATTAGAATCAGGTACCGATTCTACTCGACTAGAAGTCAGGTATTACTGTCATGTACCAGGTTCCTCTCACTGCAGGTACTGCGAGGGAGAGTATAGTGATTGGGTACAGTACCTCTGGATACGAGAATCATAGGTAAGTCAATTAATTAAATAACAATAGAGGAGAGGGGTGAGGCACACTCCCACTCGATCTGCCCAGGAGTCTCTACTTTCTTAAGTACTGAGCAGGAAACTAGGTTATCCTCGATCTGATACGTAACAACTCTGAGTTGCAGGGCTAACTAATACAAGGCGTTTATTAAGAAAGGACAATCAATTATCCCGGGGTGGGAATGCTGAATGACATCTCACAGCGATCTTGGTTAACTTATCTATCTCACGGTCGATCTTCCGGTTATCCTGGGAAGTTTAATCGTCTCCCAACATCAGCATCTTTACTATTTTACTACTAGATCGATTCTTCCCGGTCTTTTGGGTTGCCAGACCGGATTTGGGAAAAATTACACCTTAACCCAATTGAAGCCTCGCGTCTGTACTAATCGGTACGACTCCTCAATTTTGGGACATCGCTGTTTGTCGGGTTTGCATTTCCGCCCTTGTTGGGTCAGGCTCCATCTGCTTCGTCAGAAAGCAGATGATCGCACGTGACACGGAGAAAGCTTCATTTGTAACTAATCACGTGGGGCACACCGAATCGGGAAAACAAGAACGCCACCGCCGTGAAGCAAGGTCACTTTAGATATCAAGCCAATTATCCGACTTTCTCATTTGCAACTCCCCTGAGCATATCCGGCATTGACTGCTAAGGGGCAATATTGCGCATTGCAGCCAACTCGCCATTCCGATACTCTATACCAGCGAACCGCAGCCATGACTGACGAAACTCAGGTCGCCGACGAGGTCCCTCAGTTCTCCTTCAAAAAACGATCAGCCAAGGCCAAGGCCAATTTTCGCAAGAAGCCCGAGGCGCCGCCACCTGCTTCGGACTCCGATTTCACGTCGTCCGATGATGAAGAGGGCCGCAGAATCAAACGGCGACGCAAGAGCGCTGCAGTGACAGCCTCGTCTACAACCAATGCACCCCGGAGAGACGAAGAACAGCCCGTCACGGCCACGCCGGCCCCATTAGCATCCAGCAATGATGCTACCAAGCATTCGAATTGGTACGATGACGAGTTGGACTCAAAAAATCTCTTGGGGAAGACACGGGCCCAACCAACGTCGAATGCCCCCTCTACATCGGATGGCACGTACAAGGGCGCGGCCAATTACCAGTCTTTCATCCAAAAGAATCCCGATGCCCCGGCAAAACAGTTCGGCCCGATCAAAGCCCCCACTAACATTCGTACCGTGACATTTATGGATTATACGCCGAATGTCTGCAAAGACTACAAACAGACGGGGTAAGTTTATCTCTCACCAATCAGGTTCATTTGAAATTTTATATCTGACCATGGTTTAGCTGGTGCGGGTTTGGGGACTCGTGTATCTACGCTCATGTTAGAGAAAACGTCTTACAGGGCTGGGAATTAGATAAAGAATGGGATAAAAATACTCAAGGAAAGAAACTGGATGGAAAAGTCGTCTCCCAACGTGGGGGTGACAGATCAAAGGACAACGACGATGAGGACGAGGAGCTTCTCGAAAGCATCCCATTTGCCTGTATCATCTGCAAGAAGTCATATCAGAACCCGATTGTCACCAAGTGCGGGCATTATTTCTGCGAGTCTTGCGCCTTACAACGATATCGGAAAAATCCATCATGTGCCGCATGTGGCGCTGGCACCGGCGGGGTGTTCAACACCGCGAAGAAGCTGAATCAATTATTGGAGAAGAAGAGAGAGCGTGCAAGGAAACGCCGGGAGCAGGCCATAGCCGATGGTGAAGAAGTCAGCAGTGAAGAAGTCAGCAGTGAAGAAGAGGAAGAGGCCCAAAGCGCTTAGGGCAGGTATTAGTGGTTGGAATGAGTTGGTAGTCTCAATCATGGAAGCAATAAAGTCATGTCTATTGCAGCAGGTCTGCAAATTATGTATATATAATCTCACGGCAGCTCTAGGTTATCAAAATTGAACAGAAGTCAGCCTGAACAAGGCTCGGAGTTGGAACATTACCAACTACGTAAAGAACTCGGCATCGTGGAAGTTCCGTCCTCTGGCTCGTCATACACTAAAGACCGATGTCTGTCCAGGTTACATGAGGCGGGAGTATCACTCAGATGCCTAGTAGTATGTTGGATACCTCACGTTATGTACTATTCTCCAGCAGTCTCTCAGTATTTAGGACAATCTGCTGCCCCACTGTACCATTAGAAATAGGCATCCATTTTAAGTAGCAACATGGAGTTCATCCGGATGACTATTGAAGTGAGACCTTGCCATATCCTCTGTCTGTTGAAACTCTTAGGGTCATCTTCATTTCAATTTTTTAGTAGCCCGTCTTAGGGCCGTCTTTCGATTGGCCTGTGAGTGCGGCACAAGGGTAGTATTCATTTGATATCTCTGGCCAGCCTCCTTCGCCAGACAAAATCACTCTGCCGAAAGTTAACACACACATTGCATGCCCCACGACTGAGACTCATTAATGGGTACAGCTTTCTTTCTAAACATGATCTCGATTTTGTTATCGGCTGGACACGTGGTCCTTAAGTTAGTCATGTAAAGTAATTTTGATAGCATAGATACATATAGCTTGAACAGTCACTGGTCATCTTCCTCATGGCAGCTTCCATTATTGTCATGATAGCCCACCGACCAAGTGCGACATCCTGCGTGTGCCTCATGTCTAGTCAACAAACTATCCAAAAAAACCCGACAGTGATAATTTCAGGTTCATCATCGTGGACCAGGGTTTCTGCGGACGATATTGTCACTTCAAAGTACACCTGGCCCATATCTCTTGGGAGAAATGGGCAATCTGCTCTGAGGCATAATAACATTGGCTTCTCTCCGCTGTTGTGGCCGGATTTAAATCCAACACCAAGCTTAGCTGGCGAAATATCCGCACGGCCTTGGATACTCATACCCTGCGATATCCAATGTGATGGTATGACAAGCTAAGTCGGCGTCTTAGGTAAATCAAGCCGGAGGCGTCCTGGCTGAACAAATATCCTGTTCGCAGATTGATGAACAAAATGATTGAGGTGCCAGCCATCTTGATCTTTGGCAGCTGAGACTTCTTCCCTCAGCTTTTGCAGCTCTTCCTAGCCTTCTTACCTATTTAGATCAGTTGCCAGACGGAGCACCTTGAAATTCAGGCCCAGTGTCTCTGAGTAAAGATATACCACTCGTTTGTCTAGGCAAGTGTGAATAAAGTCTAATCTTGACACATTTTGGGGTAGAATAGCGAGCTCAAAGCAAGACGCTTGACTGCGCGACTCGTCCTAAAGGGGTTGGCGCCGAGTTCGAGAAGTCTCGACGCAAGTATAGTATCTTGCTCGAGGGTGCTTTCTTAGCTTAGTATCTACCTTCTGCCTGGCAGGTGCCAGCATTTATTGCCAAGTGCAACGGGGTACTGCCGACATTGTTCAGAAATCTACCAACGTCTGTTTCTGATATGGACTTAGCAATATGAAGAGGGGTCCATTGCTCTGCCGTCTGGGTATCAATAATCTCTGGCTGGCTTGTGCACCACCGGGAAGCCCATGATTTCAAGATTACCCCGTCGCGCTTTGTGGACTACAGGGCGGCCCTCCTCGTCGGCCATGTCGACGTCTGCGCCCGCTCGAAGCAGAGTGATGACTGTTTCTACATTACCATTGACTGTGGCACCAAGCAGCGACATTTAAAATGTCTTTCTTTGCCTATTTGCAGATACATTAGCCTTTAGCAAGGCTGTAACGCTTCGTCGTGGCCCTGATATGCGGCCTGGTGTAGAGGTGTATGCCCCGATGAGACCGCGTGGTTAACCGCGGCACCATATATGATGAGCTGTTTCACAATCTGCACATAGCCTTCGTTTGCTGCATAATAGAGAGGAACCCTTTCCTGTGTGTCTGTAGAGTCTATGCCTGCATTTGATTCTAGGAGGAGTGTGACGATTTCCATTGAATTGCTTTCTCCTGCGGCATGGAGCAGCATTTCATCATCTTGACCGGCCTTCTTCACAGCTTTTGGAGACAGACCCAGCAGGAGGCGAGTCATCTTACAGCGGAAGATCTCACAGCATATTCTAGAGCGGCATAAAACAGGTCGTCAACCTCCAAGATAACACCAAACTTGCTGTACATCGATTGGAGAATTTTGATATTTCCTTATTTCAGCGCATCGAAAGCGGATGTCTTCAAGTATGAGTAAGTACCGTCTTCTTCCTATTGCCTAGAGACTTGATGGTTTGGTCCGGTTTCTCAGACCCGAGTATGACGTCCAAAAGGATGAATGTTGCCTTAACGCTGCTGTACTTTGGTGCTATATGCAATTGTGTGCAGCCTTCTTCATCAATTATACCCATTTAGTCTTGCCCCGCGACGTCTTTGATAATTTCAGGGCAATTCAGCACGGCATAATGCACGACAGTCTACCCAGTAGCGTCTTTGATGCTGATATCTACACGGGACTCAAAGAACTGCCTCGCGCAATTAATATGTCCCATTTGCGATGCCAGTATTAGCGGTTTTTGTCGTTTGTCATCATGGGTGCGAATTATATGAGGAATATCTGTTCTCTTCTTCTTGGTGTAAGGTATCCCACACTTCCCAAGGAGGTCAATAATCTTGGTATGCCGTCTGAGGGTTGCTAGGTGTAGGCGCATTCTACCGTCCCTATCAATTTGACCTGGATCATCCAGTAGTTCCAAGAGGACCTGAGCAGTCCTCAGGCAACCTCCTAATCCAGCCCTATGTAGAGGTAGATATTAGTCCCTTTTATGCTCGTTTGGAGCAGGCAACTCTTTGACAGCCATGTCCTCATCGCTTGGGGGTTACACAATCTAGACATTTTTTTTAAAAAGAAAGGTATCACATTATACTAATAGCGCGACAATCTCCTTGATATATGTAGGGAAGTAATAAAAAGGCCATTCAACGGTGTTGAATAATATAACACAGACTCATGTTACAGAATACATTACTAGGGAATGCATTGATATTTAATGATGCTACTAGGGCTGGCAATTAGTAGAGAAGAGAAGAGATAGTTCTAGAAGCAAAAAAAGAGTACTTTGTCACCACCTATGAGTGCGTGCTCAGTATGTGGTCGGTGAGTAGTTCGAAACAGTCAGTGATCACCCATGTGTTACTCTCATGGAAGCGTCGTATTTATTGGCCAACTACCTGACTTACAGAAAAACTCGCAGTTCTTCACTGCAACCAATAAAACCGATTCTGTCCCTTATTTTTAATCTTCATCTTCTCTCTCTCTTTCCTTTCCTTTTTTTTTTTTTTTTTTAATATCCTCTATATCCTTTTTTCCCCTCTCATGCGTATATAGGTGTACCGCAAAATCCCTCATAGCTGCCATGTATTTAGTACCAAAATTAAATGAAGTGTCTGCATCTAAGCATTTGGGTTACTCTAGGCAACAGGATATTATAATAGCAGCAGATGGCAGAGGCTGTTTAGTATTCAGGGTTTATGATCACTCTCAATACCACATACCAATTGCTGCCTGTCTTGAGCCGACGCCAGGAGATAGATATGTCACGTACTCGATGTAGTGCTACTAATGTCCCCGTTAAGTTTCATTGGTGATGCAGGAATAGATTATTGTGACACTTCCGTACCGGTATCACCCTTGCGACAGGACCAGGAGTAGGTTACGCACTTTTGCATGGCTAGAAAAAGACATCCTCGATCGAAGTGCTGCGGCGGGGGCTGTGTGCTGACCTGGAACTGACTTTTGCCATTTCCAACTTTGGTTTTTATTTCCCCGCTCGCTTAAAAGTCCGTATCTGGCATGGCAGACCGATATCCATGGATACGGACTAGTAACTTACGGATTAGAACTTAGCGACCGAGTGGAAGGTACTTAGGGACGCCACGTGCGGTCCATGGTTCTGTCAACCAATTAGGTCCTTTAGTTGGATTTAAGCTACGAAACGCTTCCATTGGTGGTTCCAACGGTTCTCTTTCTCCATTTCAGAACTTTACCGGACATATTCCCAACGGTCAGTTGTGGCGGTGTTTGAATTCCAGTTCCTGTGAGGGCTTCAGCTTTTTGTCCCACTGGCAAAACTTCCAGTCCAGGTTCAAGGGTCAGAGTGTTGTTTCACTAATTTAGTAGCAGAAGATCAAAGAAGGCTTATCCAAGTAAGTTAAGTGTGCAGACACTCTAATCTAGTAGTGGACGGGGGGTGCAACTAAGCCTGATGGGCCAACGCCAAGCTTCCCCGCTATGCCCACTAAAGGTTAAAACCTCCTGAACAAACACAGCCCCCTGGAGCCTATGGCGAGCCTTCCCTTAGTGGCGCCCCAGAGCTTAAGCAGCACTAACGCGTGGCCTAACAGTGGGGATTCCTCTCACTGGAGCTACACCTTCAACATGATGTCCGCGGACCGTCCAATAAAGATATTGGTTGATCCTGAGTTTTCATGAGCTGCTGGTACAACCATCCCATCCCATTTCCTCGACCATCTTTTCTTTTTAGACCTCCCTTCTCGAGCTTATTGAGCGCTTTGGCCTCCCATTTCTTACAAATGTGGAGCAGTTCCAATGAAATTGGAAACACCCTAATATGGTCTAGCGTATCCGCTGGCAACCGCCTACTGTTATAGGCATATTCTGCCGATGTAATATCTGTACGTCACAGGTTATTGGTTCTCATCCAGGCGGTAACAGTGATGCACGGGCCACTATTGCAAGGTATTTGGTTCCAAATTTCAAATACCAACCACATACTCCGTATTCGTACCTAAGGGTTCTTTGCCATCATGTAGTGTTATCCCTTCTCGGTCCTTTTCCTTTCTTTTCTTCTTTCAAGCGCGTTGACTATCATTCATATTTGCCAGTTTGTCTTTTTATGTCCTTCCTTTTAATTTCATATTATTCAATTTTCTTTTTTAATATACTAACCCTCATTTCCCTTCATTGTCAATTCCTTCCGCTACCCTCCCTTTTTTAAGTTCAATTGGCTGTCACCAGCATCCAGGTCCTCCAGTTCTTATATGCATACGAGGCGCCAGTGAACGATCAGTACCCCTGTGTACTGCGCTATATGATATCCCTAGTACCCGAGTAAACACCGTGTGGCAAATACCACGCATGAACTGTCGCTCATCTACCCCCTCGAAACTTCACAATGAGATGCGGCTTTAGGTTAGCATTATGCGCATGCCTACTACTCATCGTCCCACTATACCTATTAAAACTCCACCTAGAGGAAATATGCAGTCAGTATCGCGCAGGCGCATACTTAATAGATTGGCTGAACTCCAAGGTTCCCCACCATGAGGGCTTATCCCACTACCACGCAAAACTAGGGGACAAAGTGATTGTGATGGCCAGACTGGAAGAAGAACCCACCGAATGGGTCGAGCAAGAACTTCCTGAGTACACATTCCCTCTCAACGTTCAACAATGGGCTCCTTTGCTAATAAGGGACCGCTTGAAGCTGGCAACGTGCGATATACATTGTCAACCCCTCGAATAAAACCAAAGCAGACAAACACAAACTGAAAACCACCCTCAACAAGGGCCACGAATCTATGGCCTACCTCACGTATCTGATTGACCATTATGACAACCTTCCTTCCACAATCGCTTTCCTCCACGCCCACCGCGCCGGCTTCTTCATGGCCTGGCATGTCGATGCGCCTTTGCACGACAATGTAGCCGCGATGCGCGCTTTACAGCTTGATTTCATTCAACAGAACGGTTATGTCAACCTCCGTTGCAATTGGAACCCCGGATGCAAGGAGGAACACCGCATGAATCGCCATGTAACGCAACAGGTCTGGGAAGAAGTATTCGAAGGGACCAGCACCCCGCCTCTAAACACAACCACTTCACCCGCCATTACAGACGACCCCTCGTCAGAGAACCGTCAAACCCAGAAATTCCTCCAAGCACCCCAACTCGTCGGCGCAGCATGCTGCGCGCAGTTCGCTGTGTCACGCGAACAGGTCCTGAAACGACCCCGAGAAGACTACGTCAAGTTCCGCCAATGGGTCATCGACACAGAAAAGGACGACGCCAGTAGCGGACGAATCATGGAATTCCTCTGGCATGTCATATTCGGCAAGGAGTCCGTATAGTAAGTACCCATTGCACCAGCCTATCTAATAACAAAAACAACTAATATGGTTTCTCCTTTAGCTGTCCAGACGAGGAACTCTGCTACTGCCAAGTATACGGCAAATGCTAGGACGTTCGCGTTCCTAAGATACATATATATTGTACACCAGCCACGATCATCTTATTTTGTGGGTTTTCCCGCAGATATTTATCCCATGTACTCTCTTTATTCTTTTAAGCATGCATTTCTGGGATTAGACAGGCGTTGTTAGAGGACTTTCGTCCGTTCGGATATACCCGTCTGAATCATCTTTGTTATTTCTTCCGGTACGGTTTAGAAAGCATGTGAGTATATTGAAATATATTTTCTATCTGTTTCATACTACTGCGCAACTACAACATTGTTGGTATAGTGACTTAGTGCGGTAACAGACCTCCCACTATGATTTCGGATTTAGGGTAAAGATACATCGACGAGGGTCAAAAGTCGCCTCAGCGACTTATGCCAGATATGAAATCCGGAATTCTCTAGTTTACTGTTACAGAGTCAGATAGCCTATGCTTTATTGTGGCAAGTCTTTCTTTAGATATCTTTGTCTTGCCCTTGGTTCTCACAATGTTTGGGGGCCTCGAATATGCACACATTTGCTCTGAGGTGACATTTTTGAGTAGGGCTACGTAGTTAAAGCATTTGATAGTGTTCTAGCGTTATGTATTTTTGATTAGAATTATGGAGAAACCTTATCTGCTAAAGTGTGTCTCTGGTAACCAATACTAGCGTCGCTTCACTTCTGCTCTAGGTACTCCTCCACTCGCTCAACGAGATCAGCTTTCTTCCCAGCAGCAGAGCGTCCGTGGGCATTCAGGAAGTCTTTAAGGACAGGTACCGTAAGCTGCACACAAGTCACCCGCGTTAGTTGCTTATCCGGATACAGGCCTAGGGGGGCAGGAAATAGTCACCTTCGATAGAGAACCCTTCTGATAATGGGATCGCACTACATCTTCAACGCCTTGCTCGTCTGTCTCCACCCTCGCTTTCTTGTATGACTTCTGGGCTGCATCTTCGACGTCAGATGTGCGGTCTTTGGCGCTTCGTTTGACGAGTGTGCTCTTCGGGCCATGTGCCGATATTTTCGCGTATTGCTTTTCCAATTCGTCGGCCCAAGACAATACATAGTGGCCGGTACGCTAAGTGAAGGTCAGCAAGATCCCCAGAAAGAATAGGGATGTGCGATATACTTTATCGATCTGCCGATATCGTGGCACTGTTTTGTCTTCTGGCTTCTCCGGGAGGTCTTCATCCAACGCCAGGGCTTGCAGAATGCGATAGTGCCATTGCAGGGCTAATAGAGCAATGCGTTAAAACCACGGTTTATATGCAGGAAGTTGACAAAAGCTTACATGGATTAGGATACTTGAAGGGGTCGTAAGACGCCTTCGGAAGTTGTAATTGCTGGACAATATACCGCATTTGATCGATCAATGGCTCAGGTGCAACATGGAGTGCGGTTTCGGGGTTCTGACGGACGTCATCAGCGAACGGCAGAGGTATTATCCACATTCCCGGAGGGAACTTCTGGACGCCGCTCTCATCTAGTTTCTCTTCTCCAGCGACCATAGCCCCCAGGACTGGGCTGG
The DNA here is from genome assembly GCF_009193445.1 of Aspergillus pseudotamarii. NCBI lineage: Eukaryota > Fungi > Ascomycota > Eurotiomycetes > Eurotiales > Aspergillaceae > Aspergillus > Aspergillus pseudotamarii. The sequence continues at coordinate 27,525 of NW_022475104.1, read as the reverse complement.
CATTTTTACGCGCAATGAACCAGACAAGTGCGGCCTTTTTATCCTGGAGGAGTGTCTGGTGCAATGCAGAAAAGACTCGTGTAGAGCCAACAAAATCTTCTTCCGATGGGTAGATGAAGGAGGGGTGTTTAATATTGGCCCAGAATGGAAGTGCAGAAAGAGGCTTGAACCCAATTATACGGATGACAGGATCACCGAAGTTCCTCAGTGACTTCATCTCGTCGGGCGTGAAGGCAACCTGATCACCGCCAAACTTATAAGCTTTCTTGATTTCCCACTTTTCAATGGTGCGAGCTGTGTCATCAGCGATTTGAGTGGTCACTCCTTTCACAATCTGGGGTTGTTCGCCGCCGAGCCAGATGAAGGAGTTTCTGGCAGGTGCCTGACGCTTGAACAAAAGATATCCCGAGACAGAGATTTTAAAGTTCGGTCCAAGCTCCAATGGTATGTTGGAGAACTGCGCACGCCGTGGGACAGATCTCGAATTGATGCTGGACAAAAGGGTATTGAGTAGGGATATCCCATCTCCGGTAGCTGGAGAAGCTTTGGAATCAGTTTGCCAGTATGCTGGGGCATCTGGATCCGAAGGAGAAGCTTTGTAGATGATGTCCTAATTGGTGTAAGCAGCGATACTTCGTTTTGGGTCAATAGAGTCTTACGTCATAGAATTTGGCAGTATCGAATTCATGGTCTGGCCGAGAAATCGGAAACAGCTCAATAGTGACACCGAGGTCGTACAAGTCCTTCGCACGTACAGTTGCAGCGGATCGCAAGCTTTTGTTATTGCCATGAGGATCATCATTATCGGTGACTATGAACAATCGCCGAGACAAGAAGTTAGGGGCTTTCGACGTGAATATTTGGTTGGCACAAAAGAGCACATTCGCCATTGAGACCCGCTCGTCTGACGCCTTAAGTACATCCTCCGACTCATCATCATTGTGTGCCAGTGCTCGAAGATTCTTGACTTCTTGCGCAGAGGGAATATCTAGGTCTGTGAAAAGGTAACAGTGTGGGTATGAAAGGTCTCCTCGACTGTTTTCATCTTCGTCATAGAATTTAGACGCCTGCGTCCCATATAATAGCACACCGATCATGTCACGGGGATTAGAGATAATGCGCTGTTGCATGAGATGATATGCGCATTTTAGTGCGGCCGTTGTGGGGGACTCGTCCGCAGATTTCTTTGAATCGGAAGATGGACGAGGCGTGAGCATAGAATCGCTGACTTCGATGGCAAAAAGAACGGCATCTTTCACTGTTTTGTATCCCTATTTTAGTTTATAATTTGTTAGCCTCGTAAGTTTTGAGGTGGGTTTGGAGGTGCGTACACTCTCGTCGATCTCCTCCTCCTCCTCATCAATCTGGTCGTCTCCGCGAACTTGATCCTCGTCAGCCATTGTGAATGTGTTAAAGAGTCGTAAGTCATAAAATGCGTCAAAGAAAAGCAGCCAAGGGCGATGTTTAAGTAATCGACGCGAAAGTACTCTTGGACACCAACATTGGTACTTTCTTGGGTGTCTGCCTGTCACTCTGCTGCCTGCGTTCCCGCTCTTTCGTCACTTGTGACGCGACACTTCAACCGGACGACGCGGGGAAGACACGAACATCAGGTGACATACGCCAAGACTTGATGACCCCAAGTTAATTATGATTGGTCATTCGCTTCAGCTCCAACACATCCGTCATTTTACCGGTTCTGGACTCTTTGCTTCAAGTCAGCATCTTTTCTGATTACTATTGACCCTTGCCACATGGCCCATTAAAATCCCTATTCCCTTTTCGCTCCGACCTCATTGCTTTATTATCGCCGTTACTTGCAGGCTTTGGTCATTACTTTTTGGAAAAAGAATTGTGCAACCGTCTGTCAATTACAATGGCTCTCCGCCGGACCTTCACGCTTCCTCGGCAACTACTGCGACCGGTAGCTCGCAGCTCGCTTGGATACAACGCAGAACAGCGAAATGGCTTCGCAACGGCAGTCCCTCCGGTCACTCAAGATGCAACTGGCTCCAAGGGTCCTACCGCAATGGTATTCTTGAACATGGGCGGGCCCTCTACGACGAATGAGGTGGAAGACTTTTTGAGCAGGTTATTTGTATGTTTTCAAACTGGCAGACTTTCTCATGGACCAATTTTAATGTTTCCCTCGCTTTTTGGTAAAGGCCGACGGTGATCTGATTCCCTTGGGACGACTTCAAACATATCTTGGACCACTTATCGCAAAGAGGAGAACACCAAAGATCCAAAAGCAATACGCGGACATTGGAGGCGGCTCGCCTATCCGAAAATGGTCCGAATACCAATGCCAGGAAATGTGCAAATTACTAGACAAACTCAACCCTGAAAGCGCACCTCATAAACCCTATGTTGCATTTCGGTATGCCGCGCCTTTGACGGAAGAGATGTATACCCAGTTACTCGATGATGGGTTTGGAAGAGGGAAAGGAGGACGTGCTGTCGCATTTACACAATACCCACAATATTCCTGTTCGACGACAGGCAGTTCTCTGAATGAACTATGGAAATGGAGAAATCGTCTGGAGGGTAGGCGCGCCAATGAGAGCGTGGACCCCTCCGGCTCCATCCAGTGGAGTGTCATTGATCGGTGGCCGACCCATCCCGGCTTAGTAGAAGCTTTCGCAAAGAACATCGAGGATCAGCTCAAGACATATCCGGAGGACAAGAGGAACAGTGTGGTCTTGCTGTTCTCCGCCCATAGTCTGCCTATGAGCGTGGTGAATAGAGGTAAGATTCGAGCCATGGCGCCAATTGCTCGACGTAAAATCTAACTCCAGATTAGGTGACCCGTACCCGGCTGAAGTTGCAGCGACTGTCCATGCGGTAATGCAAAGACTTGGTTTTAGCAACCCTTACCGGCTGTGCTGGCAATCTCAAGTGGGCCCGTCGGCTTGGCTTGGGGCTCAGACCAGCGACACTGTCATGGAGTATGTAAAGCGCGGGCAGTCTGATATTGTCCTTGTGCCGATCGCCTTCACCAGCGACCACATTGAAACTTTGTATGAGTTGGACCTTGAAGTGATGGAAGAAGCCAATTCCCCTGGAGTTAAGCGAGCGGAAAGCTTGAACGGAAGCCCCATTTTCATCGAAGCCCTTGCGAATATCGCGCAGGAGCACTTGAGAAAGGGAGAAAAGTGCTCTCGTCAGATGACCCTGCGCTGCCAGGGTTGTAAAAGTGAGAGATGTCTGGAGCAGAAGAAGTTCTTTGCCGGGGAAGAAGCCGCGTCTCTTGTAGTGTAATAACCTTTCTTCTCTTCTTTTCTCTCTCTTTTTTCCTTTGGGGGTCATATTATTTTTACTTTGTTTATATTATGTACTGTAGGATTCTTGGAAAAGGATAATTATCATTCTAGTGAACATTAGGCCTATATTGTATGCGTAGGGTGATCAACAATCAACAATCGTATAACTCGTTGGAATTTCTTGATTTTCGAGACTGACTATAAATGGGGCACCGAAATCTTGGTTCAATGACTATCAAGGGGTCAATGGCTTGACGCTGCTACTACGATTGGTTCAGGAGCAAAAATGCCGAATGTTGAACACCTCGGCACCCGATAGCCTGGTCAACGTCATGGATGGCTGGCTTATCTTTTGCTTTTGCTCTCCACTAAGCTAAGCTGACAAACGCTCCCCCCCCATCGACTCTTCAACCGGAGGAACAAGGCCATTGGCACTTCGGAATCATGAGTGAAACTTCGCTCCTGTCAAGGTGTTTCTAAAATCCCACCGGATAAACTGGATCAGAACAACCTCTTTCCCCCTTGCTTCCTTATTACATACTAATCACATCTCCCTCCAAAACTACACCTGGCAAAACGCGGGCCGAACCTACATAAAATCTTAATTACAAGAATTAACATCTATAACTGTCAATGCCCTTTTACCAGAAATGACCAATCAAGCAAACTCTTCCGTCGATGCTGATGCTGGCGGGCAACTGCGAAGCAGGCCAGTCGTACCTGCGCAGAATCATCCCCGAAACACTGGTGAAGATGACTCCAAAGGCCCGGCGCAATTGCGCGTCCACGAGCAGACGCCCTTACTTCAACGAACGAGCGAAGAAGGTGATCATGAAGGCTTAGACTCATCCAGCCAGGATTCAGCGGCGTTGAATGCTAGCCTCTGGGGATCTCGGACAAAAGCAAGTGTGCGTGTTTATCTTCAGTGCAGTTCAGCAGAAAGTGTCGCATTCTGATTCGACCAGGTCTTTTGGTTATTCCCATTCCTACTCTTGTATATGTTAGGCTTCGGCGGTGCTGCGGTTCCGAAGATTAACCTGATGGTCTCTCTCACCTGCAGAGACTACCTGGCCAAAAGAGCCTCTAGCGATCCTGGATTTACGTACTTGCCTGTTCTTCTTGGTCAGGACAACTCTCAGTGCCAAATACCGGAAGTACAGTCCCTCGTTGCCCGCTTCCAATTGTATTACAATCTGGTAGTAGGCTTGCTGTCAGCACTGATTAGCCCTCAATTGGGCCATTTATCGGATCGCTATGGCAGAACGCCTATGATAGCTGTGAGTGCAATTGGAACAGTACTAGCAGAGATAATTACCGTTATCGTGGCTGCAAATGCAGAGCGAGTATCGATATACTTACTGCTTCTGGGCGCTACGTTTGACGGCTTAGGAGGTTCATTTACCGCTATAATGGCCCTGAGCACCTCGTACGCCTCTGATTGTACCATTCCGGGGAGACGCAGTGTAGCTTTTGGGTACCTGCATGGCGCCATCTTCACTGGAGTTGCAGCTGGACCGTTCCTTGTGGCTATGCTTATGAAGAAGACACATGATATAATGAGTGTATTCTGTTCTGCGCTGGCCCTCCATGTGCTTTTCTTCTTTGTAGTCTTGCTCGTCATACCAGAGTCACTGTCTAAGGAGCAAAAACAGAGAGCCCAAGAAAAACATGAGGTGAAGCTCGCCCATCAAGAAGATATAGGTTGGTTATCGATGACATTTTGGAACCCGAAGAAAATCATCGCGCCTCTGGCCGTCCTATTTCCACCAGCTGGGCGGCCTAGCACTCTATTCCCTAATTGCGGGGGTGCCAGTCCGGTATTGCGAAGAAACATCATCCTCCTCTCTGTGATCGATACGCTTCACCTCGGTATGGCCCTGGGCACGTCACAGATCATCATTATCTATGCGGGATACATGTTCGGCTGGGGAAATGTCGAATCAAGCATGTTTGTTTCCATCATCAGTTCCGTCCGCGTCCTCAACTTCTTTATTGTGCTCCCCATAATCACGCGAATCTTCCGCGAGGAACCAAGGGAGGACCTGGTTATCTCTGGTTCCGGTGCACTTGATGTCGTCCTTATTCGTGTCTCGATTCTGCTGGATATGATTGGGTTTACAGGATTTGCACTAGCAAATCACGGCTCGCTTTTGATTCTGTCGGGAATCGTTACATCTTTAGGGGGAATGGCCGCACCGGTGTTGCAATCCTCTCTTACCAAACACGTACCCCGCGATCGCATAGGACAGATTCTCGGGGCTAAAGGCCTTCTACATGCTATTGCTAGAGTAATAGCCCCTTCCATCTGCAGCTTCATATATAGTGTGACGGTTGGTAAGTTCTCACAGGCAGTGTTTGTATGCCTGTCATTTGTGTTTGGGATTGCATTCTGTTGCACCTTGTATATCAAGGCACATGGTTAGTAACATCTTGGAGATCTGTTTGTGACCTTGTACTAACGTACAGCAGCTCGACTTGATTTCGACGATCCAAGAACTCATTATACCGAAACCAACGACTACAGGGAAGCCGTTGAGGATGAACTTTTACCTTAATATATAGAAGATTCATGATATCCTGATATTTATTTTGTGATGTATCTTGGGAAGCAGATCCTCCTGTCTGCATTAAACCTGTGTTAGATATGAAATATATGCCATAGTTTTCACTCTGAAGCTATCTCCCCAGCTCTAGTAGTCCTGGGTTGTACAGAGTATATCAGCGAATAGAACGTAGCTGAGATGGCCATAATTGGCCAAAGTAAGAGTGTACCTTGCTAGCAAAGGAGCCATACCTGACGGTCATGTACAGGAGGTCTCATACAAAAAAAAAGGGGGGGGAAAGAAAAACAAGAAAAGAAAAGAAAATAAAACTGCTTGTGCTCTTCTCAAGCCCATCCACACGCGAATGACTAAACAGGAACAAATTAAAGTCACGTGATTAGGAAATGGGTTCACCCGGAAAGGAACGAATGGGACCACAAGCAGTACGGCGGCCGGGAGAAACCAATGCTACTTGCAAACTTTCCGCCGAAATTCATCTATCTCAAAACTTCGACCGTCAATTGCGATAGTTCCCCGGCGTGGTCTCTTGGCTTACACTACTAAGAATTGAGCATCAATCTCTTATTCCCCTGATGCTCTATCAGTGATATCCCAATCTGCCTGCTGCCAGCGGTGCACAGGTCCTATTGCCATGATCACCAAACCTACCCACGGCACTTCGGCCGTACCATCTCGCAATGCCCTGCGTGTCCTTCGCAAGCTGGCCCTTGCCGGCTCAACTGTGGGCAGCTTCTGCACCGTTGCGGCTATCACGTACGATGTCCATCGCCGAGTCCGCGTCGCAGAACGTATAATCGAGAACAAACGCGCCCTTCAAACCTCCGCACCCAATTACGATGCCACTTCCGCGGCGAGGCGACTTGCTCGTATGATGGAAGTCGCAGAGGCTGGAGAGTTTACAAGCATGGATGCATTCAAAGAGGAGGATCGGAAATCACGACAGGCGCAGACCTTGCATGTGGAGGGCGAGGAAGGGAGTCGACATGATGAGGTCGGCTCGAACGTAGAAATTGGATCATTCGAGAGCGCAGCCCAGGTCGACGCTTTTCTCGATGCTGCTCGATTGAATCTGGCTGCAGCAGTGAACACAAAGCAGGATATAGGGAAGCTCCCCGGCCATTGCGACTTTCTTCCGCCCGAATACACGCGACCTACGGAGAACTTCAACCAGTTCAGTTCTGCAATTGGCAAGATCGGCACCATCTCAAATGCCACTGAGCTGATGGATGGCACGGATACATTGCGGGAAGGGCAAAATTCTATCCCGAAACAAATGCAGGATCTTCTCGATCGAGGGCGGCCTATTGATGCGGCACAATTATTCTTGGATGCACACCCTGCTTCACTGAATGGCCTATCATCCGATAGAAGAGAGCTCGCGGTCCAGACATTTTTTGTCAACTGTAAACAGGGAAATGTATTCATCGCAAGAAGCATATTCGAGCGCTTGGAGGAGGTGGACAAGGTCTCACCCAGGCTTTGGAAGGTTCTTATATTCGCATTAGCACGGAAGGGATGTATAGAATCAGTTGCAACTATCTATACTCGGTACATGCACAAATTTCAGCTCTCGCCGGATATGGTAGATGTGGTGCTACGATGCTTGCTCGAATCACACAGGCTCACAACAGCGAAATGGTTTTTGTTTAGACATCTACAATTTGACCGGGATTGCGGTTTGTGCGGTGCATACTTGTCAGGCTTGTGGAAAAAAACAAGAAGTATTGAGCTTTTAAACGGGCAACTGAAAAAGATCTTAACGACGCTTCCCCGTTTAGGAAAGGATCCCAGCGACAAACTTTTCAACCCTGTGGTCAAGGCATACGTTGAGTTTGGTCGATTAGCAGACGCTGAAGCTTTGGTGGAAGACATGACGACTACATACGAACTTCCCCTTCGCTGCCGCACAAAAGGCCTCCTCGTGTACGGCAAGGCTCTCGCGTGTGACTGGGCGGGTGTGGAAGCAGACCTCCAGGAGATGCACGAGCTTAATTTGACATCCCGACGACGTGATTTCACACCTATTTTTGATCGCATATTCCTTGAATACTGGGTATCTCATTCGGGGCACGAGATCCAGGACTTCGTCGTTCGCTACATTGATAAGCTCAATATCGTCCCCGATCGGATCCTGTACAAACATATTCTGGAAGCATTTGTGGAGAAGGGTGACAAGCACATGATAACTGAGTTCACGAGAATGGCACGCGAGCGTGGTTGGAAAGTCCACGTCAATGAGCAAGAGTTCTTGGAGATGTTACGTTTTCGCCGTTTAGCACTTGAGGGAGCCCCCGTGGGCTTCTGGCAAATGCTGCAGGCTGCTCGGGTAAAATATGGACAGGCAGCTGCCTCACAGCAGATTCTCGGTTACGACCAGCGCTCATTCCCTATACCCGAGGTCAACACGATGCCTTTCACACAAAGCCCGCTTCCATGGTATCAAAGAGCACTGCAGGATGTGACACCATCAAAGCCCGTCGATCAGTACCAGAAGCTTCACAAACAGATGACACATTACATGCACGTTGGGAAGATGACAGAAGCTCTAAAGTGCTTCCAGAATGCAAAGAATGCACGATTCCAATTCAAGCAGCTTCACGTCGAGTTGGCTGCCATTGCTACTCTACTTGAGCACGGTCTTGGCGAAGCGCGCGTGCTTGTCGAAGCTGAGTGGCGGGGCATCCGACATCTCATTCGATTTTTCCCTCAGTTCTTCCGTCAGATCATGGCGGTGGACTCTGCGTCAGAAGGGGAGCTGATCAAGATGGCTGTCCTTCGATTTTATCAGCTCTGCTGGTCGAACAAGCGAATGAATGTCAAACATCATATGACGGTGGCCACTAGTAGACGGCTAATCGTGCATAACAAGCCGGAGGTAGCCATAGATCTCTTAGCGGCCATTTACATGTCCCGCTATACCCGCACGTTACCCTTCGACGGGGTTTGCATGAAGATGTTTTTGCGTGCTTTCGCGGCTACGGATAATATTCCCGGAATTCGATGGTGCATCCTATCTGGCCTTGCTCGGGGTAGTGCACTCAATCATGATCTTGTTGTCGAAGTCAGCCGTGTCATGGGAGTATTAAATCGCAAGTTCAATCCTGAAAGTCTCTCCGCGAGGGAAGCGTCCAAACGGGCCGAGCAACTGGAGTATCTCGCATATATCGCCGACATGCTTGAGAAGAAGAGTGGGGGTGATCCTGCATTATGGGAGCTCAAAAGCAACCCTAATGTGAAGCGGTCCTTCCGGCGGATGCTGAAACGGCCTCTTGACGAGAGGCGGATGTATAAGGTATTTGACATTCCGGAGACGATTGAGAGATGGGACGAAGAATACGAATTAGAGGTGCTTCTGGGTCGAATTGATATCAACCCGAAGTCCATCGCTGCTCGATGGAGTGAGCGAGTGGCCCTAGGGCAAATATGAGTCGAGGATTCAGCATGATGTAGCATATATCCCCCTTTCGATTTTTGATCTATTCCTAATTTTCTTTCATTGGTGTCTTTATTTTACTTTTTTTTTCTATTTTATAGAATTGTATATATAGAGTTGCTTCACCGAGATGTACACTAGCGATATGGAACGATTTCCCAAGCCGACTTCTAGCCCTGCATGTCACATGCCAGGAACCAATCAAGAAGGGTGACATGAATATTATCATGTAGTAATAAGAACCAGGATGAGCGCTATCTTCACGAAGATCGTACGGTCCCTCGTACTTTAGGGGCAGCGGAGTCTAAGGCGGAAAACCTTTCACATGTCACGCCACTGCGCCGATATCACGGGTCCTTCGTTGCCTTAACTTTTTTAACCTCTTTCCTCCCCCTTACTTACTGACATTTACTTCCTCCACTCTCATTCCCTCTCTCTCCCTCCTGGCCAATTGTCCCTCGAACCTTCTTTCCTACTCTGAAGGAATATGCTTTGCGGTCCCCGTCAATTCTGCCCAATTCGCTGACCTCCCTCGACCTCTCCCCCGCACAATGGCCACCACCGCCCCTAACGGTCATGCTAATGCGACCCAGTCCGCCGACACGGCCGAAGAACGCAGACGAATCCACCACGATGCCGACGTTGTGATCGTGGGCGCAGGAGTTCTAGGATGTGCGCTTGCAGTTACACTGGGAAAACAGGGCCGGAGTGTTCTACTGCTAGAAGCCTCGATGAAGGAGCCGGATCGCATTGTCGGCGAGCTATTGCAGCCCGGTGGTGTCCAGGCCCTGGAGCGGTTAGGCCTGGCGGAATGTCTGGAGGGGATTGATTCAATCCCGTCTTACGGTTTCTATGTGTCTTATTTTGACAAATCCGTGACTATGCCTTACCCCAAAGAGACCCCGTCGTCGCCGCCTCCGCGCGGTCGCTCCTTTCACCACGGACGGTTTATCATGAAGCTACGGGAAGCAGCTCTGGCCTGTCCCAATGTCACCGTTGTTGAGACCAAGGCGACGGACCTAATCACTTGCTCGCATACCAAGCAGGTTCTTGGTGTGGAGTGCCAAACCAAGGGAAAAAAGGATTGCTATTTTGGACACCTCACTGTTGTCGCCGACGGCTACGCCTCCAAGTTCCGGAAGCAATACCACTCTAATACTCCGACGGTCAAGTCCCGATTCTGGGCTCTCGAACTAATTGACACGAAACTTCCTGCACCTAATCACGGACACGTCCTCTTAAGCGCAAATCCGCCGATCCTCCTGTACCAGATTGGCACCCACGAGACCCGTATCTTAGTCGATATCCCAGAGAACCTCCCATCCGCATCGGTCAAGAATGGTGGTGTCAAGAATCACCTGTGGAACGTGACCCTACCGTCTCTTCCTGAGTCTGTCCAGCCAGCCTTCCGCGCCGCACTGGAAAAGGGTCCGTTGAGGTCTATGCCGAACTCATTCCTTCCCGCCGCACAGAACAAGACCCCGGGGCTGGTGATACTGGGCGATGCGTTGAACATGCGGCATCCGTTGACTGGTGGCGGCATGACTGTGGCTTTCAACGATGTACTTGTGTTCCGGGATCTGCTGAGTCCCGAAAAGGTTCCCGATTTTGCAGACACCGACAGGGTTTTGAAGCAGCTGAAGTCCTTCCACTGGAAGCGAAAGAACGGATCCTCTGTCATTAACATTCTGGCCATGGCGTTGTACGCCCTTTTCTCTGCCAACGGTTTGTTCTCTTACTCCTATACCGCACCTTCATCAAGGTCAGCTACTAATATACCGCTTAGATGAAAACCTCCGCGTCCTCCAGCGAGGCTGCTTCCACTACTTCGATATGGGCATGTATTCCGAGCCAATGGGTCTTTTGGGCGGCCTTATCAAAAAGCCCTTTGTACTATTCTGCCATTTCTTCACAGTCGCATTCCTCTCCCTCTGGGTGCTTCTCCGTGAGGCTCCTCTGTACCAGCTTCCCTGGTCACTTATCAGATGCGCGATGGTATTCTGGACAGCCTGTGTTGTTATATTCCCCTACATGCTCATTGAAGCATTCTGTTAGTATTATTAGACCTTTATATTCCCTTTGTTTCCCTTACACTTATGTTTTCGGAGCGAAACGATCTCTTCTCGTTCAAATTCTTATGGCTTGGTGTATGATACGAGTTTTACTTCGCTTACCTTCTCATGCTGTAATAATATTTCCAGACTGCTTATGATTTATATGCTTTTATTGAGCCAGTTACCTTCCCACAGCGATGATAGAACGGAGATATACAAAAGCTTGTACATACATATACGAATTATACAATTAATATATACTGATCACATGAAATCCGAATCCCAGTATCTCTAATCACTATAAATAGAACTCCCCAAAAGCAAGATCAACAGTTGACAACGATAATCAAAACTAGGGCAATATCAAACCGAAGTCACGGTTACATTAGGGCCTGAACCCAACAGCAAGAAATTTACCCCTAGATACTTCCCAAGATCTTCCTTCTTACGGCACGCATGTGACACTATCAACCATAGTCCAAGAAGCTCATAGAAAAGTCTCGATGCTCTCGAATAGTTCAATCTGCAGGACCAGAACTAGGATATCATCTCTCTTCTCATACATTGTATCCTTCACTCGCAGATGGGGGTTCGCTATGTCTCCGGCGTGTATCGGTAATCCCAATGCTGAATGCAATTCAATATCTAGCTAAGTGACTTGTTTAGTTAGTTATGTATGACGCTGACATAATAGGTCTAGACCCCTGGACGATCAATATTCTGGAATGACACAACTCGTATTGCAGGGTATGGTACTATTATTTGTATCTATTGATGTATTTTACTGTACCCGGACCTTTCTGGATATTTCCTCTTTTAGATATCGAGGGAATTTCAGTAATCATATAAGCATGTAAGTATGTACTCGTTCCCACAAGTTCAAACAAGGAATTATAAAGAAAAGTTTACATTGTAATGACTCACGCATAGTAACATTCCAAACAAAAAGTAGTAAAGTTTGCAGACCTTGCATACTTAAAATGCAGGCATGAAGTATACTACAGGTTTTACATACATATGACTTATTACAGACAAGGTTTATTATTGACCCCTTTGGGATATATTGAACGTACATCAAGCTTTTAGTTGGAGAGGGTTATTGAAATAGTCACCTATAAAGTTATCAATAATAGAAGCACATGCAATGTCACTATTAATCCGACCTGTCATTAACATCTGCGCGGTGGATGACTCTATCTCATCAATTCTAGACTTTCTCCTGAAATGATTGGACTCGTTCATGATATCATCTTGTACCAGACATTTTCTCATTTTTATCATTTTTCTCTTTGTGGTAAATTCCAACCTCTACATTGAACCGACGCCCAATCCAGACTGGACTCGATCGACATGATATGTAACTAAAACAAGGACAAATTGTCTCTCAGAAAAGGAGAAAACGCAAAATATAACACAGAAACAATGACCCACTCGCCTGGCACCCTGCTATGATGGTATATTGACAATGATAATGATGATGATCATGCCGTTTGGATATAATCTGGAACAAACAAGGAAACAAGAAAAAGAAAATAACCCCAGCCAGCAATGGGTAGGAACAAAATCGGTCAATCAATCAATCAATCCGTAACATCGAAATCAAAGGTGGATGTTTGTATGTATAGTAAACTCGTTTAGTTTTGCTCGCTCTTGCTGTTCTCCCCTTTTTGTCTACCGCATTCCTGAGTTCGAGTTGAACAATCCGCGTATACCATGCGGTTGGTACATGCCTTGATGGCGACGCCTTTTCCTGGTCAGGTGTTCGTCACAGCAGAAGTGTGCGCCAACATAGGTCTGCAAAGATGATAGTACAGCGCGGCTAGACATAACCCAGAATCAACTCGAAGCTCAATGGCTCTCCAAGGAGATGAGTCAAGCTCCAAAGGACACAGCCAAAGTAAAGAGCCATGTATCGAACGAGGATATAAAATCAGCGAACAGCTATCATATGCAATTATGCAACTCACGCAAATAACCCACGAACCAATTGTAAACCAGCTAGACCCTTCGACTGCCAAATTCCGTTATTTGACCTTGCAAAACGCCGATATTGAACATAAAAAGAACAGGGGAAAGACATAGACATAGACACAAGAATAAGAAAAAGTCATATACCTGCCATTCAAAAGCAAAAGAAACAGTTCGACCGAAATTATGTCGTTTTCAAAGAGGTATTGCCTCATTTTATACAGCGTCGTAGGATTCAGTTCAAATGTCTTGAACTCCTTTTGACGATAGCTTTGGGGTAACGTTGGATGGTAAGCCGAACGTCTCGATATTTTTTGTTTTGACAAACTGTACAAGTGCTATACAATAGCACGATCTGCTGATAGAATCGTCTCGCGAAAGGTTGCTCCAGCAAGCTCACGGTAAAGTTGAGATGCTGTGAACTCTAACAAGCGAATTTGGGTCCATTCACTGCAATGACATGTGACACGTTTTAGACATCGTAATTCATGCTACTTGGTGCAAATCAAATGAAGAGTGCAGACGATCTCATCAGGGCCTTCAACCGCCTTTTCTGAGAGATTCATCTGCAGGGAGGGGCTCGGCGCCGCCATGGAAACCGTGGCGGTTTTCCGCATTCGACCTGGCATTCTTCTTCTGCTTCTTTTTGGTTGTCTGCCAGCCACTGCTTGAGTGGTTGCCGTGGGAGTCGTGCGTCATCGAGCCAGCGCCATTCATCCGTCGTGTAGGATGGCCACCATTCCGTTCTTTGTCGCCTGGTCCGCCAGCGTGGTGCGAAGTGTCGGAACGGTTTTTGGGTTTCGACTTATGAGAGTTTCCATTGACCTTCTCCGGCGCATCAACGCCATTGGGTCTGCGTTTACCATTCGACGGGACGTGTAGCTCCGGTCCGGATAACCCCTTCTCCGCGATCGTATGTCTGAGACGAGGGTCCTTCTCCGATGTCTCCTGGTGAGAAAAAGCCGCCTTGTGCTTTTCTGGACCAGGCTTCGACGGCGGCTCTGCCATTTTCTCACTGTTCGAAAGATGTAGGCTTTGTAGACGGCTTGACAGCAGACTGGGCTTCCCACTGTGTCCGTTGGTCAACGCGTCGGCCGGCTTCCGAGTATCGATTCCTTGTCGGCCGAAGTACGGAGTTTGGTCGGTTTCCACTGAACTGGTATCTTGATAGTCTTGGGAGAACGAGTCGGAGATGCTGGCGGGGGTATCAGTGTTGTGATCATCTGAAGTCGATGTACAATGGCTCATGGCACCACAGGGGTCATAGTTCTCGGTAGAAATAGTAGTACTGCGCGGTTCACTCAGAGGCACCGACCCATCGACGATTAGGGGACCGCCCGACGCCATGGGCCGTGCCGTTGACCGCTGCTGCATTGACCCAGCCTTAGAGGCCTGCGTATAGCCATTGTCCGGAGACGAACCGAATGCTTCATGGGGGCCAAGTGTGGACAGATAGTCCTGAGGGTTAGTAACGAAGGGCATGATACCGCCGTTTGGTAATGCTAAGCCTACTGGAGTTTGCAGTGGAGACAACATGGTATTTTGATGGTATGCCTGCAATTGTGGCGAGGTGGCAAGGTAGTATCCCACACACTCGGTTGGCCGGCTTTCATCCGAGTATGGAGAACGAGACACATTAGGCATACTACTAGGCATGAAGTTGCTGTCTTCTTCGCTCTGCACTCCATCAGGGGATGCGGGCGTATTACGCTGCTTTGAACCTTGTGGGGAATCTTGCGTCATGGAGTATATTGGGGCAAAGCTCGGAAGAGAGTGAACCGACCGCGCGGGCTGCGACTGCGCTCTGAGTGATCCGCCTGGGGAGCCGTTCGCAACTGATGACCGACGTGGATTGCGCCGAAGCTCTGGCATAGCGGTTGGCGCCGATGGCGATGGTGGGTTAGTTGTACTACTGCCTTGCACGCCCGTGATCGCAACCGGAAGGTAAGGAGTTCCATAGTAGATATGTTGGCGGAGCTGCGTTCCGTGTGGCGCGTGGTTTGCTGTTCCAGACCTTGAGCGAGAGTTGTCGTCGCCGGTTGACTCCTGCTGCTGAGGCATCGGAAACTGTATGAACGGCTGACGGATAAGCACAGGCGGTGCTCTCCCGGTAAGCAGTGCTTGATTTTGTAGCTGTAACCGGAGTTCCTGTTCCTGGGCTTGGAGTATCTGAATCTGCTGGTAGAGATGGTCATGAAGAAGATATTGAGCTTGCTGCGCTTGCAGAGATAATTCCGATGCACTCATACCGTTGCTGGCTTGGCGGAAGTTATTGGACTTATGCGGTGTATTTGAAGACCGACGGCTGCCATTGTGTCCACCACGAGGGTATTGGTGCGAATGTCGCCCACCACGGCCACCACCACGGCCGCCCCGGGAAGACGGAGGCGCTGTGAGAACAGGCCGCGGTTGAGGAGGAGGCCGCTCCCACGACCGCTCCTCCTCGGGTGGATACTCGTATTGCTCACAACAGAGCTCAAGATCCCCTTGCGACGCAGACTTGAATGCTCTCCGTAGTTCGAGATGAACACCTCTGAAGGATGTATCATCCGCTGTATTCCCCAAGTTTCTCGACGTGTTGAAAGGCTCCTCCACGCAGAGGCGATTATTCTGCAGTAAGTGCCACCCCTTGGCTTCCTTCGAAATCAGCTTACCCTCTCGAACGGATATGACGTACTTTTCGTAGTCGAGCTCGTGGCCATAATACTTAAAAAATTGGAAAAGCAAGTCGCCCAAGCTTTGCTTGTTTTTCCGTCCGTACCCAGCTAGATGGCCAAGGTCATCGTCAAATGAGCAAACCAATCCTTCGGGCGAAATCTTCTTCTCGTGGGGTCGAGCCTGAAGACTAGGGAGAATCGGGGGATCTCGCGTTTGGAGAAAGTTAATTATCAAGCATATCCATGTATAGGAGCTTAATGTGCCACCCAATCCTAAGACAAATTGTCAACACCGAGAATTCCAGAGAAAGAATTGCTGCCTTGACTCCCCCATGGTTGGAACATACCGGCATCACAGAGTATCCTCCGTTTCGTCCAATGTTTGATGATCATAGCCAACGGCCTCACACGCTCGTCAATCTCGACGTAGGTCCGAACCATACGCGTATTGTCTAACGCTAATGTGTTATTCACGTTCATGTCGCAGGCTAACTGTAATTCCGGATCCCAAATCTTCACGATGGGAACTTTCGCGTGAGATACACAGACGACCCGTTCCATGCCATCTGCCAAGGTTGTTAGCTGGGAGTCGGGGCCTGGAGGAAGCAAGTGAGTTCCCTTACGTCGTGCAAGAACCTCCGCTAGCAGACAGACCTGCTCGAGCTCCTTATATGTCGTTGTTATACAGATGTCCACTGCGCCAAATTAGCCCGCGGACTGCAACAACGCAACTTCTACATACCATCCGAGTCACTTGAACAGAGCTTATTCCCTGACGACCCAAAAACGTGGACTTTGATATCCCTACCAGGCCATTGTTCGTTGAATAGCCGTTCCAACTTGCGAACAAGTTGTCGTCGCCGATCATCACTCTCTGCAGACGGCAGTAATCGATCATATACCTCCAACATATCGTCGGTGAGTCTTTTCTCCTCCACCGGCTCCAACCGTTCCTTGAGACCCTCCTTCTCCTCCGGCAACAGATCGGCCCCCAGGCTATACGGTATCCTTCTCCGGAAGAAGGCCATGGCGGTTTCATATTTACACCCAGAGAACGGTTTTCGCAAGGATGGCGGAAGGTGTGTGGACTCGGAATGGGTTGACCGAGGGGAAGTGCTTCCGTGCGGAGGGGAGGGGGAACGGGAGTGGAAGGAGAGGTTCCGCGCATGTTGATACGGCGTTGAAGGGAGGGAGTTCGACTGCTGAGAATTCAATGGGGGCCTGGTAGGTGCCTCTGACGACGTGTCAGTGGACAAGTTCCACGGCATAGTCGAGGCCTTTTCCGACACTATCGGTGACTTTCCACCTGGACCGGAAGCCAATTTAGCATTCCCATGGACGTCTGAGATCATATAGCGATTCCAACGTTGACTGACAACGTTGGCCTCCACGAAGGGTTAAAATCAAATAATTCCGCCGTGATCTTAAGCCGAACAAACGCCGTGGTTTGTAAGTCCACCTAAGAAGCCTACTCCGGTGACCAGCTTTTTCTCCGTCCGGAATTGGTCTCTCGGTACCGAACGTACAGATTCGCGATTATTTCAGCCAACGGATAATACCTTCGGACGAATAAAAGACAGGGAAAAAGGCGAGGCGAAACCCTGCGAGGGAGTTGTGCACGCAGGGGAGTCACTGCAGATACCGGCCGGCGATGGCGTAGCAGAATTGACCTGTGCTGCTACGGCCCGAGTAAATCCCTTATATTTTTTTTCACTGGCGGAGAGACGTCAAACAAAAAGAAAAAGAAAGGTAATGGCAAGTAAACGAAGAGTGAAATTTGAAGGATTCCACGACGAGGGTGAATAGAATGTCCGTCTCAGTGGCGACCGAAGAATGTCAGGGTGCTGATGGGATACTTTACGTTGTCGATCGTCAAACCAATAGATCGAACAGTGTTTTAAGGGGAGAGAGCGATACACTCTAACCGGGAAGGGCACACTTCAAAAACCACACAACTTCCGGGGGTGGGAACAGGACGTGGACAGGTCTTCAGAAATGAAAAAGAATCGGAGGGGAAAAAAGGAAAAAGAGAAGAATCCAAACTTCTTTAATTTTTTTCCTCCTTATTTTCCCATGTAAGGACCAGCCTAAGATTGAGACCGAAAGGAAATGATATACGGGGGGAATGGAAAGATTTGGGGGGGGGAACGAACTTGGGACTGGGAGTCGAAAGTTCGGTGGGAGGGCAGCACGCGGAGGGGGATCAATCACTTTCACTGTCAACTCACGTTTTCCTACTGACATGGTGAGCCTGAGCCAGGGGGCAGTCAATCAGCGTTCAGCGGTCATCCTTAGTCACTTCCACTGGTGCAGCTTTAGTGAGCTAGGTGGGCACCGCCAAATCCACGGGGTTAATCCCGACCACGCTTCAGAATAATGATGGAAGCCACTAAAAATATAGTTCTTTTCAGAATCATAGTAAAAATACATTTAAGACAGGTATCAGGCCAACCACCTGTCATAGAACAGGACACAAGAGACTATGAGAAAGAATTTATAGAAACTTGAATCGTTCTGATTTAACCCAAGTGCATGCCTCATCCCTCAACCTTAATATGGAGAAGTCCAGTTATAATTCTGGTTTGATATCAGTACAATTATTCGGGACTGAGGGTATATCAATATTGAATAGAGAGGTAGTCGCATTTCATTCCTCCTGTTGCTGCTACCAACTTTTTTTATTCCTCTTTTTTTGCTTTTGTTTTTTTACCAGTAAGGGTTTTCAACGTCTTAAGTATTATTGCTGGAATTACTATTACCACATACCACATCATTGGAGCCCACCCAGCCGGATGCCTGGGGCAGCCGCCGGATGTCCACACCAGGAATGGAATTTATACTCTTAACAATCGTCCGACACCTTGGAAGGGGGTCCTGTACAATCTCAATGGGAATTTTAATTTAACAACAATCTAGTCGTGACGATGTAACCACCTCATCAAATGATTCAATTTCCTTCAGCCACAATTAATATATGGATCTTTGTAGTCCCAAGAAGGCGATCCAGACTGGGTGCTCAATAGTACAATTCCTATTTAATTTAATCCAATGAGACCTCTAATCTCATCTGGCTTTCCTTTGTGTCAAGAAGACTTGCTAAAGTTACTAGGCAGAAACATATCGATATATGTCGTTTCATTGTCTCTCTGTCTGAGTCTCTCACTCCTGAGCCCCGCGCTTGTCCAATTTCTCTTTCATCGGTTTTTGGGTCCTGTCCAACGGCTCTCAGTCTCTCTCAGCGAATGGACCGAGTTTCATGCGAGAGTCCCGGCACGTGTGCCGGGCCTCCAATTGAAACATTAAGGAACCGGCCCACTTTTGGCGGACAATCAAAACTTTCTTCCTGTCAACGGGTGAACTGTTCTTGACTATATTGTCTAGTCTAGTCTCGCTTATGATTGTTTAGTCTAGTCAGTATTCAGCTGCCGCGGGAATTATCACAACCAGCAATGCTCAATTTTTACTCAACTTGGTCAGGCGCAAGCCCGGGCCCCGCCGAGTCGTCCTCAAAACGGATCATTATTCCGCTCCGCACGCCTGCAGATGAAGAATGTGTGTCTTAGACATAAAAATCCTGTATTTTTAGTCCCCAGCGCTGCATAAGATCGGCGTATAAGTACTCCTCTCTTGGCCTGCTCTGGCAAGGCAAGGAAGGATCCCCCCCCCCCCAGTTCTAAGTTTGGACCGACGGCGCTGCCGGTCTTTCGAATACAAGTTCCGAGCTGAATAAGGTGGAAAATCAGCGCCATTCAGCTTGCTCCTTCTCCTGCTTGCCAAATCTAGATCATGATCAGGCACTGTTCACTTGTTGACCCATGGGTGACTACCAAAGTCTAACCCGGTCTGGGCGGTTATAGGAGTATGTCCTCAAAGAAAGACAAAGCGGGAACTAAGCCACTGGGGTGATACGACGTTTTCCCAAGCTCTGTGCGTGGACGTGACGGACTCGATTTGACCGGCCAAAGATAGACCTTGTTGGCGAGGGCTGCTTGTCATCTGTCCAAAAAAAATTCCAAAATTGACTTCCAGGCGTGAAAAGCGACGTCTGTATAAGTCGGGCTGTCGCAAAACCAATCAAGGGCAGGAGTATGTGTCGATAGTCAGTAATAGATCTGACCAACTCCAAGATATCCGCTAAGCAAATTCAACAGCCACGTCGACTTACAATTGTCGCTCAATATGCATGTAAGGTCGTAGGCAGCTTGATGCATGTGGTCGTTAGTACCTTGGGTACGTCAGCATCCGTAGTACTACTGCATATTGCATGTCATCCAATAATAGCCGGATCATCACAACAATTGTTTTGGGATCTGACATAGAACCCTTGATTCTTCCGATAGGTCCGGCATCCTTCTATAACGAGGACATACCCCTCGAGATTCAAGAACTGGCTTTCCGCTAGTGGTCGTATAAGTAGGAAGCCCACCTTACCTACAGGTACCTATGACACTGCAGCAAACTCGCGATGAGATTATGATTGGTGAATGGAGACCGTACTTTCAGGCTAAGTGCAGGGGGCCTGAGGACACATCTCCCTTCCACCTTGGCGATATCCGAGTTCCTGGCTAAATACAGTCTTGCAGATCATGTGCTTAGGAAGAACTTGAGGTCATTGTCAATAAAAAGGAGCATCAGGGACTGACATGTTAAATAAGTACCTGGGGGAAGGCGAGTCCATCTCTTATTTTCCATACACAATTTAGCATAACGTCCCAACATCTAAAGTTGTCATATGGGTATCAGCGAGGTGCGTTCGGACTCAGGATCAGAGTGACCAGTGGCCTATATTCGCAAGTCAGGCCGCGGCGTAAGATTTCTGGATACGCATCACGAAAATCTAGAGTATGTAAAGCAAATAAGTGATGTAGCAGTGAAACACAGACTGAAGGCCTTGTTGCCAATATTTCACCTGGCCCTCAGCCTTCTGCGTCAGATACCACGTCACCTCTAGAAAATTTTTCAGGTCCATGCTGACTGGCATGTAATGTACCCAAGGGACCAACCAATCATTATGCAATTTTTCGTACCTGGTTTGCTCTAGAACAATCGGGTTGGAGTACAAGAGACAATAGAAGCGACCGCTGAAACCACTTCCGTGGAAGTCGGAACTATATCGCGATTTGTAGCTTGCGTTCTACATATTAGCCCTCGATTTCAAAAGTGGCTTGCTTTCCTTGCATGCATCCAGACCACAATAGCTAACTACTAAGATCCCGTTGAAGCTATGTACCGTCATCGTGAAGCTTATGGCATCCAATTTAACGTTGATATTATCTTTAATATTCGGAAGTCTTTTCAAAAAAAAAAAAAGTATCTGGTGTAGTGATATCTGTGGCTATAAAAGCCCGTTAATTTGATCAGTGTCATTGCA
This sequence comes from Aspergillus pseudotamarii, assembly GCF_009193445.1. Classification (NCBI taxonomy): domain Eukaryota; kingdom Fungi; phylum Ascomycota; class Eurotiomycetes; order Eurotiales; family Aspergillaceae; genus Aspergillus; species Aspergillus pseudotamarii. Next base: position 6,215 of record NW_022475104.1, on the reverse strand, counting down.
CAAGATGTGTCTGCCATGTGAGTTCCAAATGATATCTCTGTTTAAACTATATGATGGACATAAACCGTCTTGAAGTGTTTTTTGATCAGCGATCCTGCATCAATGGCTTCTTGGGAAAACAATCGCACATCGTTATGATTTTTGAAACCCTCTTTTCAGATGAACCAATACGGTGTCAATTGGCTGCAACAGTAAAAGCATTCTGATACATAACAGTATCAATGTTTGCGAACTTGCTTCAGGACAAAGTAAAAACGCTGTATACATACGTGTTGTACACCGCCTCTCTGTACAAGTCGGCCAAGATTGTCAATAAATTAGATTTCGGCGCTAGTCAGATGGCAGCATTGCTGAGGTATTGCTTCTTAAATGTATCCTGTCATCATCGCTTTTATGGTGTTTGAGAACGATGCTCTCTCCATATACCGACTTATCGTAGTGCTCGAGTATGGTGAATTCGGAGAGGTACCTGAGAGGCATTGGGGGCAGACAGACTATTGGATTTCTCCTGGTAGTCCTGGGACTCTGAAAAGAAAAGAAAAGAAAAGAAAACTTGTTTAAATCATTTACAGTGTCCACAAAGGATCGAGTATTGGCTATATTACATACGTCGTACGTTTTAAGAAAAAGGTGGTTATGCTTTACAATATATCATTTATCCTTGAACTTCACCCCGTTTTTGATATACCTGGAACTCGCAAACAGTGTCATAACAACGGTTTTGCGGACAGTACTTGTGAGCCTATAACAGCGAGCTCCGCGCCAAGGCTAGTCAGCTTCCAGCTCATGCGCATTGCCGATACCGTGCCCAGCAAGTTCTCTTGCTGGCGCTGTGTCTTCTAACTCCCGTGGTTGGCTTCCCGCTGGTACGACGGCCTTGACTTCCTGAATATGCTCGTTGCCGCTTGCCCTTTACCGACGCCGCCTCCTGACAAGGAAGAAGATAAATAGCATGGTAGCTACCGCTCCACCAACCCCTCCAACTATTACCCCGATGGCTGTCTTATTCCCATTGTCATTATCAAGATACAGCGTAGGTGTCGCAGGCATCATAGGAGGTGATGATAGCATATTCTGTCCCAGTTGACTGTATAGTGCGGGAGCTGCCCACTTTGAGCGGGTGTAGCTTCAATGTCCCTTGAAGCTGTAAGAGGGATTATGCTGGCATGTAATTCCGGCTTTAATCTACCATTAGTCGGTGAAAAAGATCGGGATATTGTAGGTCAGGTATATACTCACATCAAATGTTGGTGGGCTATTCTCTAGCTGAGCATCGTACAGGGATGCGGGCATGCTAAAAGAGCCAGCTCACTCAACAACACACCAGTTTCTCCTTCCGCAAACCCTAAACATCAGGCTTCCCTAGGCTTCATATACATGAGACATACGCTCATGGTCAAGGCTTCTTGCATGATACCATTTGACTGGCGGGATAGACAGATCTGATCGACACGTAGAAGTTAGCATCCTGAAGAGACTAGTAGGATATATCCATACATATCAGAATACTGGCCATAAGATATAACAACTGTTCCGCCTAATGTATAAGTCTTACACGCGGTAGAGGGCGCGTCATGCTGCACAATGGCACAGAATTCCGTTTTCCTTTGTACGACAGTGTCCAAAGTGCGGCGGTTGAACCATTTACGCGCAGAAACATCGTATACTTGGGCATAGTTCCAGCTATTCTAAGCTCTCATTAGAACCAATGGAATTATTTAATGAATTTGGAGCACTTACTGAAGTATATGTTGCATTAGACTCACTGACGACAGAAGGCACTTCACCACCAATGAATATTAAGATTCCCACCTCCTCAATAAGCAAATATACCAAGGCTTTAATTCGTACCGCCTTGAAAGGTGAATCCAAATGCCTCAACTCTCCCGCTATGATTAGTATGGAGTTGTATCGCACCCGGCGAGTGCGTCTGGCGCTTCCTCTTGAACGGTTGGGTTCTTCTGGTGCAGTTCTTAACCTGCCCCATTGCCGACTGCAAATTCTTGAAAAGATTTAGCTGCACAAGGCATTGTCTGTTAAGGTATCTTAATTATTGGCAGTAGTTATCGCAGAGGTATCTAGTACTTGAGTGCCATCATCCGATAAAGCACACCCGTCTAGGCCGTCAAAACACAGAACATCATCGACAATCTCAACTAGATCGAGTCGATTGATCCCACAATGAGATTGTAACGTCCATCGCCAAGTGCCTACCTCCAAAATCCCAACCTCGACAATACTCCCAGACAGATCCTCGGGTGCCTCTGCTACTGCTAGATACACACAGAGACAGATGAGTAGAATCAGATTTATGAGGATTGCCATTCCGAGAGTGTCGCAACAATGCAATCTCCGATCTGATGGTCCCCTAATACCGTTATCGAAGTGGACTGTCTGGTAGAGCCCAGCCACTTTGGGTCTCTTTTTCTTGATATTCTAAAAGAGTAAGATGACCACGCGGGGATAGGGAAAAAAAAATTTTTTACATTGGCGTCCGAGTGGGCGCGGTGTATATTCATTTGTAAATCTGACGACAAGACAGATAAATGACTAGCCTACTCTTACCCCGTCTAGAACCGTGTGCATTGCATTGGGTATAGATTCCTTCGCTGGCTCAAACCCAAGATTATATGCGCAGGGACAAATGAGCATCGCGCAATACTACAGTGGGGGTCCAAAAGTATGTGACCCCCTATACATAAAGGTACCCAGTGGCTCTATCTTCCTGGTACGAGAAGCTAGGTATCTTTATGTACAGGGGGTCACATACTTTTGGACCCCCACTGTACCAGGATCTCACTCAGGTGGGACCCGAGACATGGAGATCAACCATGTTCTAGCTTTTCAGGGACTACGGCTGTCTTGGCACAATAAAAAGAATTTGATCTTATGGTCGATTTAGGCAGGCTATGCCATTTTACAAGTGACCGTTTCGTCTCAGAGAGCGTGTGTCGACCCGCCCTGAATCGTGCACGGGAGCAAAGAGTCTGTTGATGGTTCAATGAGTGCTGCCAGGAAGTCAGGCGCAGTGTACTCTATACCTGTTGGCGCTAGAGGGATTTGTTCTTCTCGATAGACCCCGGTAGGGGATTCAACCTTTGGATATAAGAGTAAGTCTGCAAAATATAGTATCACAGCAGGGCCCGAAGCTTTATAAAAAAAAAAATAAAAAAAAAAGACAAACACCTTATTCGTTGACAATTTGAGTAGCTTGAAGGTTAGTTAGATGCATGCAGCATTTAGTCTCATTGAAGTAATAGGGACTTTGCTGGTTATAAACGAGAGAGCCTCAGCACAGAGCTACCTCAAGAGCAATCTGACTATCAACAGGCAAGTTCTACATTTGCGTCTTGCAAGTAGTTATCCTAGTTTCAGTTGCTATACATCTGAAACATAGAGTAGCCTTAGGTCTGAGGTCCTCAGCTTATAACTTTGCTCTTATGCCCATTTTTAGCCGACTCGCTCGCAACGAATTTAGATATATAGCACTAATTTGCAGCACGGGTGCTTAGGATTATTTACACTTATATACAGAAGCTAAAAGAAACCGCTACGCCACTATTCCACTATAAGTTAGAGCTAACCAGCTTGATCAAGAGCATACTCTGTGTGCGGCTCGGGAAAACAGACTAGGTCCGGTATGGAAAGACATGCAAGGTGGGCGAGCTCTTGTTTTCTTATTCAGAGTCCAAGTCCTCAAGCGATAATAGCTCTAAATATAAGGCAACTTCCTATGTTAGGGAGCTTCTGAACGGACCTGGACGAACGTCGATTAGGTTCAAGTTGTGTACAGATAGCACTATGTGAAAATGAAATATACATCGCACTAGCATATATTGTTGGGTTTGTGACTAGGCATTGACTTCAACAATTACAGACATAACATGCACGGATGGATTATTATGAAATTAATGTAACTAATGTCCTGCCTAATTACTAAATGAAGAAGAGCTTGGGTAGTGCAAGACACATATAGAGGCCCTCTCACGTGCGGGAGCCGTTGAAGTGCCGATTTCACCCATCCGTGGGCAAAAATATATACAATCTACTTCGGTGTAAAGAATACTAGTATGCTCCGTAGTAAGGAAGGAAACGTATCCGGGGACATCATATATCGATAGTGATCAATGCTTCTGATCATGGGAGGCAAGCACCCATACCTTTATAAGCAATAAGCACGGTTAGATTTCAGACAAGACATGCTCAAGCTTTTGAAGAGTCTTTAGACAATTGTTCTCGAGAACCGACTGAGATGCGACCCGCAGAGACACTCGCGCTAAACCCAAAGTAGCGTACCCTGGAGTTCTAATTTAATCCCCACGAGGAATGTGGAAGTCAATTTAGGTTTTTATCACTAATTATGTTCGCTATCACTAGAAATATGAATTAACTATGCCCACTACTACTCCGGACGTAGTAGTACTTGTATGACCTTGAGGGGTGCGTGGTACTCTTTACGGTACAGTACGGTATTCTGGTCCCACCCAATCTAGTTTGAGATTCTTTAAGGGAGAGTCCAAAGTTAATGTCAGTCTGAGTATAGAAATGCCTCAATTCCCACCCCCACGAGGTAGAAGAGATTTATCAGTGTGATGAAAACGACCAGACAATCATCTCTAGCAGTTGCTAGTTTCAATTGCCACAATGTGACTGAGACAAGGTGAGAATAGTGTTGCTCACAATATCTTTCGGTTCTGAATCACATTCACAAGAGATAATACCACGACAGGTAATTTTTGGTAGCTCTTGGAAGCACCTCCAAGAGGTGGGACGGTCTCTATCAAAAAAGGTTGGTGGGCCGCGCTAAGAAACAAGACAGAATATTACATCCAAGAATAATCTCCGGTTACCGGCTAACCCTCAGACAACCCATACGCCATTGTGCAGCGGCTTCTCTGGGATGATGCCTTTTCATAGGATTGCTGAGCCGGAGGATGATTTCATCTATTTCCAATTAGGCATATCAGCAGACTCATGGAATTATAATCCTCCCTAATATTGAAGACTTATTATTGCGGCTATCGTTAATTAATTCTCTTGTTCTGTAGGTATGGTACAGTATCTTTACTCGGTACAGTAACTGTACTGATCGATACCGAGTTTGGATGGATACCTACAAGTGGAACGGCCCCAGGGGACACCGAGTATTTACCTTATAAATCTGATCGTGAGATTTGAGGAACTAAAGAGGGTGTTCCAGTACTCCAGGGTAGTTCTACCTACAATGAAGGAGTATTTAGTGACTTTAAACCAACATATGAATTACTTTTCCTTTCCCGGAGTAGGGAGATGAGAATAGCAGGTGACCAGACGGGGTTAAGGAGAGATGGTGAGTGTTCACAATAATATTTACCAAAAAAAAAAAAAATGGGGACCGGGAAGAAGCGATTCAACAAGCCGAGTCTCCATCACCAACCAGAACAAGCCAAATCCATCCGATGCCCACCCTACTCTTTTTATTGTTAATAATAATTTTGTGTTTCTTGGGACTGGTGGATTGATTGTGTGTTGTGGTGTGGACGAGAAAGTGTGTTTTTGTGTGCTTCTCTCCCAAGGTGTGTGTGGTAATTTTTCTTCTATTTGTCTTTTAATTTCCAATCTTTTTGAATTCATTTTCCTTTTTTTCAAAGGGTGATACCTATTTTTCCTTTTCGAGTCTGGAGCGTGCCCAAACTCAGTAATACTGTACAGTAATTCGAAAAACAATCTTTATCTTTTCTTATCCCCCGGTCAAGAAAAAAAAAGAGAGACCGAGAAAGAGACAGAGAGACCGAGATAATCACGCTTTTTCCTCTCTTTCCTTTTCTCCCCCTCTTTCTTGTCCCCTCACGGCCCCAGTCCAGTCCAGTCCGATTCAAGTCCAAGTTTCTTTGGCTTGTCGCACCTGCTCTGTTACCCGACCACTTCCTCCTTTACCTTCTCTCGTCTTCCTTCCCTCTTACCCTCCCCTCCCCCGGTCTACTCCTCCTCCCTTTTCACACCTTCTCAGTCCCTTTGATTTCCCCACGCCAGACTCTTCGTCTGTCGTGCCTCTAGGGTGAGAAGTCGCTGTCTATTCCTACCCTTCTGCCTCGTTCACTCGTGGTAGAGCCGTCCGGACTTTTTGTTGGGAGGACAATCACTCCTTTTTTGTAAGTCCACTTCCCTACCGAACAACGCACTGGCATTTGGGGCTGCGCAAGTCAACCTCCCAGAAGATTTTCCTTTTTTTTTTT